>NC_089839.1:209248868-209548868 GCF_035609145.1 Eleutherodactylus coqui | reverse complement strand
GGTTTCATCAGACCAGGGAATCTTGTTTCTCACAGTCCAAGAGTCCTTCAGATGCTTTTTGGTAAACTCCAGGTGGCTTTCATTTGTCTTTTAATGAGGAGAGATTTCTTTCTGTCTACTCTGCCATAAAGCCCAGATTGGTGGAGTGCTGCAGTGATGGCTGACCTTCTGGAAGTTTTCCCCATTTGCACATCGGATCTTTGGAGCTCAGCCAAAGTGAGCATAGGATTCTTGATCACCTCTTACCAGGACCCTTCTCCCCCGATTACTTAGTTTGGTGAATTGGCAGCTCTAAGAAGAGTCCTGGTTGTTCCAAACGTTTTCCATTTAAGAATTATGGCAGCCGCTGTGCTATTGGGAACGTTCAGTGCAGATTTTTTTTTAGTGGCCTTCTCCAGACCTGTGTCCACACAATCCTGTCTCTGAGTTCTACAAGCAGTTATTTTCTACTCACGGCTTATACGATGCATATCAGAGCCTCGTATTGGCTCTGATATGCATCATGAGCTGTGAGACCTTATATAGACAGGGGGTGTCTTTTACTTTGCGCAAGGCAACAACATAACAAAATGTAATAATGGTGAAAGGGTCTGAATGCTTTCCAAATGCATTTCTCAGCTGTTCACAGTGGCCATTGTCAGGTGATCATCAATGTTATTCACTGTCAGTGGTTTTAGTGTTATAGCTGATCAATGTATGCTGTACTTCTCTTTTATAAGTAGGTACATTTTAGGTCTTTGAGGAAGGTGGGTGACAAACATTATTGTAGGTATTATGGAAGCCATATTAGTTGTCACTCGTATCTTCTAATCTTACAAAAGTAGGTGTCAAATTTGTTTTTAAAGTTCTATTCAGCCATTTCATAATGACACAAAAGATCAACTAAAACTTATTCTGAAGCACAAAGGTTCTTTGAGGTCTATATGGTAAGCCAACATTGGCAAACATACCCCGGTTTTAACTCTGATTGTCGTCTCACAGTCGAGTATGGGACAGAGATGGTGCAGGCCTTCATCAGTGCCTCCAGTACCTCATCACGGAGCATGCTGACTCTCACAGCAATCATGGAGAAATAGGTTATCTTGTCAGATCTCCTTTTAGCATAGAAGCCATCAGGAAGAACCTTGTACCAAGGAGGAAATCAACATCAAATATACTGTATTTATGAAAATATCACACATTAGATTATCATATACTCCCCCTGTTGTACAGTGTGCCACATTCATCAATAATGCAAGATCTGGAACAGCACATACACCACGTGGGCTGGTGTCACATCGTCTGCGCCGGAAATTCCCCTTATCAGTCTTAACGTCACTTACAATCTTGTTAACGCTGGCAGATGTGTTCAACTCTGTGCTAAAATATGCCCTCCTATAGTAGAACCAAGTCAGCCTATAAACATATAGTTCTTCCTTTGTCAATCAGAAAGCTGAGCTACTGGTAGCTCAGCAATGATGCGTTTGGTAACCCTGGTCCTTCTGAGTCAAGAGGACCTAACGTGGTCGAGCGCGTCATCGGGACTCAAGAATGCTGAGGAAAAAAGATCAGGTAACGCGCCCATTACCTGAGTGAACACATGATTCTGGAGGAGGCTGAATGAGCAGCTTCGTGGGCTAGGCAATGAGTAGTGGGAGGCACCCACAGAAAATCCATAATGGTGCTACATAGACTGAGGCTCATCAACACAAAGGGACTGGAGTGGACTTCAATGCAGTCAAGAAATGTCAAAAGAGGTACACAGACATTATCCTGGCTGGTGTAGTTAAAGGCTCATTGGCCCTGTGGCAGATTTTCAGCTTGGACACAGCGGGGAGCATTTACATAAGTCTTTATAACATGGTGGGCTTAGATACAGTGTATCAACACTAGCACACATCTAAATAATGTGGTCACAAAATAATAGATACCAGTTCTATACAGTCATAGTGAGTACCGTGCAGTTACCTCCAGTGACTCATATTCCTCTGACTAGTGGTGTTCACTTTTGCCTTTCTTCTCTATTTGGGCCCAAGACTGCCATGGCAATTTTTTTCTAGCTGTAATTCATTTCTACACCCTCTAACCATCCTGCTGCTCCTCCTGCTCCTCTCAATGACATCTACATAGCAATAGTACCTCCCTTTCACCGCAACAAAGCTAATAGTACCCCCATAAGGTATTGGTGACACCATTGTATACTAGTAGGTAATATCGCCACCTTTGTGCCCCCCATAATGTAACAGTGCAACCATAAAGCAATAATGCCTCCTTGTGTCCTTATAATGTAATAGTTCCCCTACAAAGTAAAAGTGTTCCTTTGTGCCCCCATAATGTAATAGTGCTCCCTTTTTTGACCCATAAGGTAATAGTGATCCCTTTATGCCCCATGTAGTGGCCCAGAGTTGGGGTAGGTGTATGTCTGTCTTGCATAAACTGTTTTGTGTACATGTGTCTTATGCACGTGCTAATAAACTGTCCTATGTCTTGTCACCCCATTCCCCCCCTTAATCTGTGAGTTGTAGTTAGTCTTGCAAGGAGGGAGGAGTTAGAGGAAAGCAGGGGGGGGGGAGGGAGAGAAGAGAGTCGAGATGCAGTCTGTGGAGGTTGGTGGAGTCCTGGGCCGTCTGTGTGTTCTAGAAATAGGGTCATGGGGAAGTAACCAGACTCTCGCTGGACTTTCTACTTACTCGAAAGTGGAGGAGCCTACACTGCCATGGAGACCTCAAGGAGTAGAGTACTAAAAAGGAAAGAGAACTTGTGGACATTTTGTTTCTTTTTGGTTGGCACTGCTACAAAACGTTTAGGTAGAAAAGGGATTTTTTTTTCTTCTTAAACTAATAAGAAATAAATAATCCTAGTATAGAAATATATATTTCACTTGTTCTTTGCTGGGACTCTAGAAATTTAATTTCATGTAAAGATAAAATTTTGCACCCTTTTCTGTCTTAGTGTTAGAGCCAGTGTGGAATAATGTTTTGGGCTTTGGGGAGAAGAACAATGTATGGGCCCCATAGCGAATGCTGAAGTATCCCGGTATCTCGGTTCAGCACAAAAAAAGAAAAAAAAGACTGGCCAGTCCTCATTTCAATACGTGCTGTCATAGATAACGTCTGACACTGGAAGTGGGATCCTGGGAAATCAAACCAGGAAGGGTTACCGGGTTAGCTGGAGGGGGAAGTTCATTGTTGTTCTGCCATGCTGACATCATGTCTAGGTTAGAGTTGTTTCTAGTCTTCAGCTTAGTCTTCATAGGAGTTAGTAGACACTCATTTTACTAGGTAGCTAGAAGTCTAAGGTAATGGGGTAGTACACTTGTGAATCCCTGCTCCGGACCTGCATTCGCTCTATTTTCAGAGGACATCGGGGTTGGCTTCTTTTAAGTAGGGGGGAGCTGTGGGGGCCCAGAGTTGGGGTGTTTTTAGTGTAGATGTATGTCTGTCTTGCGTAAACTGTTTTGTGTATATGCGTCTTATGCGTGTGCTAATAAGCTGTTGACCCTTTCCCCCCTTCCTTAATCTGTGAGTTGCAGTTAGTCTTGCAAGGAGGGAGGAGTTAGGAGGAGGCAGAGTAAGAGAAAAGGACAGAACAAAGTTGAGATGTAGTCGGTGGAGGAGGACGTGTCAGTGTGAAGCTGAAGCTGACGTATGCTTCTGCCTCCACAGAACCGTGGGCTTCTCTCAAACTCCTTGAGACATACAAAAATGGGACTAAATCTTTAAGCAATAGCATGTAGAAGTGTCAGCTGAGAAGTGTATCTGAACATCAAGAGAAAGAAACAGCAGTGTTGAGGACCTCACTGCATCGGGAAAGTATCCCTGAGGATCGTCTAATCAGATAACTTGGATTAAAAACACCTAGGACCAAGAAGATAAGTACAAAGGAAGCCTGCTAAAAGTGTTGTGTCTGAACTGTCATCTTGCTGTACTCTTGGAAAATCAAGGTTGGATTCCGTGTGTAAAGGAAACATTTACCTCTGGTTTTGAAGATTAACTTTGTGGACTCTGTTATTTGCTGACGAGTAACTTTCTATGGGAAAAGAGGTACTGGCATCACGTGACAACACTGTTAAAATTGATTACCATCATTTATACATTTTTTGCCTGTTCTGTTTTTTGCACCTGCATGCGACCGAGCTAGGCCCTTGTCACCATTGCCAGGGGGAGAGCATAGAGCCACCTGTGATAACCATCTTGAGAACATACCCGTGTTCTCCTCCGCAACGGCATGCCTCAGGTTCAGACGCTGCACCCCATAAAGGTAGTAGGACCCATTTTTAACCCATTGCTAAAAAAAATTTCCTGTTTTTAAGTGTGTGCTCTGAGATTATGGAATTACATACTTGTTATTTACTTCACATTTGGCTTTGTACCTGTTGCAGATAAAACTGTTGTTGATTATTCATCCATATTTCTGATACAAAGAACCACATGACTAATGGCATACCAATAATGCCAGCATACCACGCAGTTACTGTAGGACCCCTTATGATTGGGGTATGGGGATAAATGGCCTGGCCCCCTGTGCCACCCGATGACATACCGGCCCCCTTAAGTCACACTGCTGCTGGACAATGCATGCCTCCGGGCAGTGTTTAGCCTGAGTCTTTTCCCCGTCCATACTTAGAGCAAGACATGTAGGCAGTGTGGGGCTACGGACTTCTGGAGTTGAATGATGTCTGGCAGTAGTGATAAAGTTGTTCTGCTGCTGTGGCCAGTAGGGAGGGGGACACAGAAAGCATTTTATAAATTTGAGGGGCTCAGAGGGCACATTATTAATTTGTGAGTCCACAGAATGGGTGCTATTAATCTGTGGGGCACTATTACTTAGTGAGGCCCCTGGAAGGATTAATAGTGTGCAGAAACTAGTTGTGGCTGAATGAATGCTAATGGTGGTCTAGGCCCAGATAGAGAAGAAAAGGAACTACAGAGGAGACCGATTGAAGAAGACATCACTTGTGATCAATGGAGGTAACTGCACTGCAATCACTATCACTGTATAGATCTGGCATGCTAGAGCTGAGCCACTGTATCTAAACCCCCTGTATTATAAAAGGGGTCTTCTAAATATGCTGTCTCATATATATCACACGTACAGGGGTACCTGAGAGTATCTGCTTAGCACGTTTTCCTTTGGGATTTGAATATTGCTCATCAGGAGGTATCCGTTGTCAAGGTTCTTAAAAGCCATCTTGGGCCCAATGTCTCCAACAGATATTCCTGAAAAGAGGTTACATGATGAATTCTGATTTATTATAAACAGAAACGTAATATCACAGCATTTATATCAATTGTCCAAGTGTAAAGCAGAAAGTATTAGCTGGTGTATATGTGTACAACTAAGGGCACTCTCATCACACTACGGCCGTACCCCTCTGGAGGAGGATTGCACCGTATCCCACTGTAGAAGTTTGCATATTGGATATTTTGCCCATAGGGTCCTATTGTAAAAATAACACGTATACAGCACAGTATTTGTTTTTTTCTGTATACCTCTCTATGCGTTAGTGAAGTTTACTACATTTTTTGTGGTATACTAAGCATCCAGTGGAGAGCAAAATAATACTTCTAATTCTCGTTGGGTGAATGGAGCCTTTGAATAAGCCTGAAAAGCTTTTCCCAGCATGCACACTAAGCGCGCATTACTAGCATGATGAAAATATAGTCTTGCTTTGGAGTAATTAGCTGTCTACCATTAGGTAACATAGTATGCTAGGCCCAAAAATGGCTTGTGTCCATCTAATTCACCCCATTACCCCCCACCCTTCCCATTGTTGATCCAGAGGAAGGCAAAGAAACATCAATGAGGTAAAAGCCAATTTTTCTTATTTAAGGGGAAAAAAATTCCTTCCAAACTCCAAGTTTGGCAATCAAAATAATCGCTGGATCACCGGCCCTTCTGATGTAATTAGTGACTATAACATATAATGTTGTAACACTCAAAAAAGGCATCCAGGCCCCTCTTAAACTTCTTTATTGAATTTGCCATTGCCACGTCCTCAGGCAAAGAACCCCCTTCTATGTTGGTGCAGAAAACTTCTTTCCTCTAGACGTAGAGGGCGCCCCCTTGTTACAGTCACAGTCCTGGGTATAAGTAGATGATGAGAGAGATCTCTGTATTGTCCCCTGATACAGTTATACATAATTTTTAAGTCACCCCTCAGCCATCTTTTATCTAAAGTGAATACTTCAAATTTTGATGACCTTGCTGGGTATTGTAGTTTGCCCATTCTGTTTATTACTTTAGTTGCCCTTGTCCAGATCCATTTGCAACCACATTCTATCCTCTCTTGTGTTAATTCCTTTATATAGTTTTGTATCATCTGCAAATATTGCTATTTTACTGTGCAATCCTCTACTAGGTCATTAATACATTTATTGAAAAGAATAGGGTCCAATACTGCCCCCTGTGGTACCCGACTAGCAACAATGACCCAAATGTACCATCAATAACCAGCCTCTGCTCTCTATCACTGACCAGTTACCTACCCTTACTTACACACATTCTCGCCCAGACCAAACATTCTCACTTTATATACCAACCTTTTATGCGGCACAGTATCAAACTCTTTAGAGAAGTCCAGATACACAAGATCCAATGACTCCCGGGTCCAGTCTAGAACTTACCTCCTCATAGAAGCTCATCAGGTTGGTTGGACAGAAGCCGTCTCTCATAAAACTGTGCTGATATGGAGTTATACAGCTATACTTCTTGAGGTAGTCCACGACAGCATGTCTTTGTGACAACTACTATTTCCCTACACAAGAAAGTTACACTTTTAAAGGGAACCTGCCACCTTCAGCACTATAAACTAACTTATGGTGATGTTAGGGCGGTGCTGTATTTATTATACTCTACTGGTCTTGTTTCCTGGTTCCCGTGGTGCCCGCCGCTGAAGGCTACACTCCGGCTTTTTAGAGTTCTGTGCGCTTGCTCTGTTATAAAATCTATGGGCACCCACACGACTCTGAAAAGAGTCAAATTTTTAGCCGCCACTTAGACTTTAGTGACGGGAACCAGGAAATGGTTAAATATAAAAACCTTACAGGACCTGGCTTCCTGTCACCTCACCTAGCAGCACCATAAGTTACTTTATGGTGCTTTAGGAAGGTGACAGGTTCCCTTTAAGAGGACCTACCACCACTACTATTATTTTTGCTTCAGTAAATAATTACACTTTCCATGGAAAAACAATTCTGGAGCATATTTTCTTATAGCTCTACATTGTAGCGATTCTCTGCTAGGCCTCCTGGACATGTCTGAATAAATTGTCGACTGGTTGTTACTATTCCTTTTGTCAATGGGGTGTGTCCACATATACAACTTTCATCACTGATTGGACAAGTGTCACTTTGTAGGGATACGCCCCTTTGACAAAGTGAATGGTAACAGCCATTGTCTTCATTTCTTCTTACTTTTCCCACAGAATCAAAGGAACAGAACAAAGTTCTAGGAAGAAAAACTCCAGATTTGTTATTTTACAGGGAATGCAAGATATGGAGGAGGTCTGAAGATGTAGAACAGCAGATTTTTATCTGCATTACATGCTAATGGACAGCCTGTCCCCAAACATCAGCACTTCAGGTAATAAGGAATTGAGCTTGTTGGATTTCAATATGCCCGGCCGTTGGCTCCCAGGAGATAAGCCATTGCCAGGGATGTTGTTTAGGAATGGTTTTTCCCATTCTGCTTGCTGAAAAAAACCTTGTAAAATTGTCTGATTTTGGCATGCGTACGTATGTGGGAGCCACAAGAGACACCTGTAGGCCAAATGAGTATTCGGCCAACAGCTCTCTTATCTATGCTATTTTACCAAAAGTATTTGGATCGTGTCTTATGTCAGCCATAGTTTGTTTTGCTGAACATGCTTCAATCTAAGGAACTTACAGAGTTTACACGTGGTGTCATTCTTGATTGTCATATTAGTGGACTATTGGTTTGTGACAATTCCACTACCACCCAGACACCAGCTCAAATGGGAATTACGTGGTCACAAGGTGGAGGAAAGAGGGATGTACCATGCCTAAACAAAGAACCCCAGACAACCCAAAATATTAACCAAAAAGGACAAACGACACCTGAGAGGGTCCGGTCACAGAAATCCCTTATCTACTGAGAATATGCAAGCAAGTAGAAACCAAGTTAGTGTCAGCATTGTCCGACAGGGACTGGCTGCTATTGGATACACCAGTGATGCAGCTGTACATAAGGCATCCATGAGAAAGCCATCACAGTTCTTGTCAGATGTCAAAATACCTTTGGTAGGATAGAATATACAGCCAGCTTTATTTTGGTTAGATTGATGGCCTTCCACCACATTTCCTGTATGATCATGAAAATACCCCCATTGTACAAGCCACGACTGTCCTGCACAGAGCACTGTGCCAAGTCCCACTGGAAACCTTTATTATGTATTACAATACCAACTCTGACCCAGGCCTTAGTGCCCCATATCAGTGCCCAATTTCACTTATGGTCTTATGTCTGAATGGACATGAACATCTGCAGCTATGTTCTAAAATTTAATGGAAATCATCCATAGAAAGGAAGATTATAGCAGCAAAAGGGAATCAAGTCCACATTAGTGCTCATGATTTCGGAATGAGATATTGAATAAGGATATCTATGAATCGGGTTTAGTTGTCCGTATACATAAGGTCTAGTGAACTGAGATTGTTACCTGGCAGTGGAGAGTGGTCCTTCAGACTTCGCATCTGGACTATAAATGGATGTATGTCGTACTTGTGTCCATTGTTGTATAGCTGGGCTAGGACCACAGCATGTGTGCTGGTTTTTCCTACTGTTCAGATCAAAAATGCAGAAATTACCATCTGGGCATGTGTGGAACATTTTATATTACAGACATCAAGAACTGGAGTGCAAAAAAAAGAAATGACTTACACCCTCCTGGCCACCACTTTGTTGCTGGTATCTGTGGAGTATCTATTATAAATTCCTGGATGATAGGATCAAAGGTGGCTGTGGTCCCTAAACCCCGCAGATATGTTCCTGCAGATACAGAGCATAACAAAAATGCATCTAATTTGCCCTAAGCAGCTTTGTGGTTTACAAAAACACTTCTATTACTATTGACAAATTGTTGGCTTTTCTCTATTTTTTTGGCATTACTTGGATTAATAAGATAAGGGTATAAAGTTCGGCCTTTCAAGAGCCTGATTATTAGGGAACCTACATCTGGGACTCAGTGACATGGCTGAGACTAGACCCCTCAGCCTATGGGGCGCACAAGCCTTCCTCACTACACTGACACTTCCTGACCTGCAACTTCTACACACCACTGTATATGGACAACGCAGTCTTAGGCTAACTTCATAATGGAGAGAATCCCGCTCCTATATCACGCTCGCCATCCATATGATTTTCCAGAGGATGTGAGGTGTTTGCATGTCAAAACAGCCTCGCATCACTATGGGGGTGAAGGGCACTCCCCCCCCCCCCCCCCCCCCCCGCCCCGCGGCTGTTTGCAGAGTTTCTCCAATTGTTTTCAATGGGAAACCTTGCATTGCAAATGGTGCGATGCTGCCGCTGGTCCCATTGAAAATAATGGGCGGTGCGATGCAAGAGCACGCACAAGATAGTACATGTCGCAATTTGTTTCCAGCATCACATAACAATGCAATGTGGGGGAAAAAAATCACTCATGGGTATGATGGCATTAAAAAAAAGCGGTTCACATTTGTGTGAGATTTAAGCGTCTATCAACGCACAAATCTTGCACAATTTTCTTGCCCGTGTGAAGCCAGCCTAAGTAGGGTTGGCACCCAGCTAGTACACGACTGGTCTAGCCACTAAATATATCTGAAGGTCGGTGCTGGTAATAATTTTTTTCCAGCAATGATAGTTGCCTTTAAATAATGATTAGGTTGCTATGGCCAAGTGTCCTCCACTGCCACGCCTGCAATATGGGAGATGTCTGTGGCTGGTGCCTCATTATGGGGCCATCATCAGTTTTCACACAATTCAAGAGGCTTTGGATTCTTAGAGCATAGTGCTATAATATAAGAATGGTAACAGCCAGCTGTGAGTTTATTCATTGGCTACTGTTGTTGGGTTAAAAAAACGTGGCAACCAGAGGCGTAACTTGAATCTTCTGGGCCCCAATGCAAAATCTGTAACAGGGCCCCCAACTATAATGCTTTATTCATAGTACTGGGCTCCCTATGTGGAGAAGAGAGGCCTTATGGGCCCCTTAAGGCTCCTGGGCCCGGGTGCAACCGCATCCCCTATAGTTACGCCCCTGGTGACAACCACAAGTCTAAGGGTACTTTTAGATGGGACAACTGCTGGGAGCTTAAGCGCCTGACAGTTGTCAGTATGACTATCGCTTTTGTGCATTCACACTGGAGTGATAGTCGTTCAATGAATGGAGGTTGAGCGCACCATAGATTTCTTACCTCCATTCACTGTGATCAGGCAGTCACTCAAAGATGAACGACTGCCTGTTTACAAGTGAGAACTTGCTCACTGTCTATATAAGAGGGATCTTCTGATCCACTGGGCATGAACCTTGTGTAAAAAAAAGTTCAAACAAATGTGTTGTGGAAAGGTTTGCAGTTTTTCAATGCAAAGTGTGAAAAATGCAGCAAGTTTGAACATAATCAAGGGGAAAATTCCCATGAAGAAGTTGCCAAAATTTTATACTAGAATCAGAAGGTCAGACATGGTAGATACTTTCTGTCTTCTGCATCTGATATGAAACTCAAAATCTTCACATCTCGCCTTGCTTGACCCAACAATCTGTAGACCCAGCAAGGTCACTTCATTGCTGGCAGTGGGCCAAACTCCACTGACTGTAGCCTACGAAGCTCGGTACTTGATTAGATTGGAGTACTCTCTGCTTAATAATTACAATGGAAATCTACATATTCCCTTTTAATTACTGCATCAGCCATCCCTTTAACATCATATATACATAGATATGGATAAATAACCTGGAAATATATTTAACCTCCCGTCCATTTTCATCCCATCCCATTTCCTCGATTTTCCTCCGCATGTGTAAAGTGTTCCTGACGGCTCCTTCATAACTCTCCAAGAGGGTCTTGAAGTACATGTATTCTGGGCGAAGACGGGGTCCTTGATAACGAGGCTCACTGAGGAAATTAGAGCAGGTAGGTACATCTGTTATCATTTATATAATGTGCAAACAGGGGAGAACAAATACAAGAAACAAACATACAAAAAACACTGTTACATGAAGTAAGCGATCGATGGAAACAGTTGGGGTAAGGGTCCCACTCCAACGAGCTTACATACTACAGATAATGGGGTGATACAGAAGGTGAAGGGCTCGGTATGGTGAGGTGGAGAGTGAGGGATGCTATACACATAGATGATGGTCAAACTTAAGCCGTGTGGTGGTTGAATCGGTATTACTGCAGGGATTGCAGTCAATAGGACACGAAGCATGTTATTAGGTGGAGTAAAGAAGGGTTTCATTTAGGGAATGTGGTATGCCTACCTGAAGAGGTGCGTTTTTAGAGCACGCCAGAAGTTTTATGTGTCAGGAATTCCCCGGATAGTTTGGGGCAGAGCGTTCCAGAGGACTGGTGCTGCTTTGAAGAAGTCCTGGAGGTGGGAATGAGAGGTTCGAATTAAAGGGGCACTTAATCTGATTTCATTAGTGGAGCAGAGGACGCAGGCTGGGTGGTGGATTGAGATGAGGGGAGCAATAAAGGGCGGCGCGGTGCTATGTAGAGTTTTCTGGATGAAGGTAGTGAGTTTAAATTGTATTCTGTATTTGATGGGTAGCCAGTGCAGTGACTGGCACAGGGCAGAGGCGTCCAAGAAGCGGCTGTAAAGGAAGATGAGCCTTGCTGCCACACTCAGGATGGATTGGAGTGGGGAGAGTCAGGTGCAGGGGAGGCCGATAAGCAACGAGTTGCAATAATGAAGCCAGGAATGGATGAGGGCAACAGTGAGCATTTTTAAAGTGTCCATGATGAGACAGGAGTGGATTCTTGTGATGTTCTTGAGGTGCAGGTGATACGTTCGGGTGGGAGATTAGATATACGGGGTAAAGGAGAGATCAGAGTCGAAAATGACCCAGAGACAGCAGGCGTGCTGGGAGTTGTGGTTGTGCCACACACTGACATGGAGATGCCAGGATGAGGTTGGTTAGCAGAGAGCAGAAACACCAGTAGGTTAGTTTTTTTTTTTTTTTTTTTAAACATTAGGTTTTTTTAAATTGAGGATATAATAGACATACATAACATTTCCGCATATGTAGTACAGATCATACACAACAAATTTTGTTTAACAATGTTCTAATGGGTACAGTTATCTTATTAATATATTCCCCCTTTTTTTTCGGTATAGCATTTAACAAACAAATCGGTATATTTATCTTTGTCAAAATAGTAATGATAGAAAGAGGCAATCTCATTGACTTGTCAGCGGTTCAGACAGATTTCAAACAGTAACCAACTCAACCAGTAAAGAAAAAAAAAGAAAAAAAATACAAAAATACAAATTTGGCATCACATATTTTTCTCATGTCAAGACTTTAAGAATTTTCTCCAGACATCCCAAGACTCCCCATATTTTTTCAATGTATTATCTCTGAACGCTAGCCATTTTTCAAATACACACTGCTCTGCCATACGGTCCTTGAACTCTCCAAATGTTGGGACGATGGGCCCTCTCCAGTATTTAGCAATAATTGTCTTTGCTGTCATTAGAGCATGTCCTATCAGGTATCTGCAATTTGGTGGATAGCTATCTAATTCCACCAACAGCATAATTATTTTTGCTTCTCTCCTAATTCGGATCCGTAGCATGTCATCTAACAAATTTAGGATATTCATCCAATATTCTTTTAGTTTCGGACATGTCCAAAATATGTGTGAGAGAGAGCCCCTCTGACCACAATTTCTCCAAAACAAAGCATCTCCATTTTTAAATCTGCTAGCTAACAGTGTTGGGGTAAAGTACCATCTCATGTTTATTTTCATTTGCACTTCTAGAATACCCAAACCTTTAGTAGATCTTCCTGCTAACCTCCAAGACTTTTGCCATGCCTCGATAGGAAAGACAATCCCTAGTTCTTTTTCCCAACTTATCGTATGTTTTTTTTTTTTGTCAGTTTGTTGTTTCCCGTCAAGGTATCATAGAAAAATCTAGTTTCTGACTTCCCTGAAATGGGTGCAGTAGGTTAGTTTTTGAGATGTTCAGTTTTAAAATAGAGAGGACATAGTGTTAGAGACAGTAGACAGACAGTGTTGGCATTTTGAAGGAATGTTGCTGTGATGTCACGGGAGGAGGTGTATAACTGAGCGCTGGGCGACCCCAACAGCAAGGGGAAGTGGAGGGGAGGTGGAGCCAGCAAAGCAGACACTGAAGGAGTGGTCAGAGAGGTGGGAGGAGAACCAAGAGAGAGCAGTGTCCTTTAGGCCGATGGAGCAAAGCATATTGAGGAGGAGTTTTTAATCAACAGTTTCAAATGCTGTGGAGAGATTGAGGAGGATCAGTAGGAAGTAGTCACTCCTCGTTTGGCCATCAGGAGGTTGTTTGACACTTTAGTCAGGACGGTTTCAGTCAAGCATCAAGGGCAGAAGCTGGACTGTAAGGGGTCAAGAAGAGTGTTCTGATAAAAAGCTTATAAGGTGAGAGTAAACCAGGCAGTCTAATACCGTGTTTCCCCAAAAATAAGACACTGTCTTATATTAATTTTTGCCCCAAAAGAGGCACAGTGTCTTATTTTCGTGGGTCCCGGTCCCTCCCGCTGGGCTGCGGTGTTTCGTTAGGCACGGGAGTTAAGATGCATATAGAGGCTTGATAAAAGCTCCTGATTGGGGCTGAAACGTTTTTTCTAATCCTAACACGCATATCCCCACACTAATGACAATTTCATTTTTTTTAAACTTAAGGACAATTTTTGATTTTAATCTCGATTTTCATTTTTTTGCAAAAACAAACTAAGGGAATGCCAAGACACATTTTTTACATAAAGGAATTGCATGATTATCAGAACTGTCCTTAGCTGTCACCCTCAATTATAAGCTTGAATTAACATGGCTGTTTGCGGTCCATGTGTAGAATCAGTTGTTTTAAGAGCCTCATTGCCTATTATGGGACTGTGTAGACGGACAGCATATGGCTTGCAAATGTCCGAATGGGTCCTACAGCTACACTGAAAGGTCTTGTAGCGCTACTGAGTGATTTGTAGGTATTGAATGACAGCTGCAGCCCACATGATTGCATACAACTCAGGCCAGCTTCACACAGGTGATAGGCTATTTTGCGTTGCGAGAGTGAGTGAAAACGCATGAAAATGAAACCAATGATTTCCAATGGTTTTACTCTCATTTGTGATGCTTTCACTGCACACTCACAGCGCTAAGAAAAAGCAGCATTATCGCCCGTTGTTTTTAGTGGGGCTGGCGGGGATGAAGGTATCCTCTGCCATAGCTGTGATAGAGGTCCGCGATGCTATCCATTGCTTTCAATGGGGCTAGCGCTGCTGCAGCCCCATTGAAAGCAATGGGTTGCAGCCAAGCACCGCAGCAATGATTTTCAGGGCAGGGCTTGAAATATAAGCCCTTTCCTGAAAATCCTCTCCAGGTGTAAAAAAAAAGTTTAAAAAAATTTAACTTGTCTAGAAGAGCCGTCCGTCTGTCTTCTGGAGGCCAGGGATTGAAAAATCCCCACCTCCAGAAAGCGCTGCCCCGATTGACTGAGCACCATAACCAATCAGGGGCAGCACCCAGCCATCATTGATTGACAGGTGAGCGCTGCCTGTGATTGGCTGAGCGCTGTGGGAATCCACAGAAAATGGAGCATGCTGCGATTTTTTTCGAGCTCATGCAATCCGCAAATCGGAAAAATGACATTTTCAGGTATTCAATTACCTGCGGATGCCTAATGATTGTCTATGGGCTGACTGAACTGTGGATCGTAAGGGAACTTAATAATCAGCATCTTTTATAAATTTTTCTAATAAGCTGCAATACATCAGTATAGTAGTGTATTAGAAAGCTACTGTGTTTTCCTGAAAAAAAAGACACCGTCTTATATTATTTTTGCCCCAAAAGAGGCACAGTGTCTTAATTTTGGGGGAAGGCTTATAATACTCACCTAGTAGACAGCATTTGGGTCCCTCGCGCTGAACTGTAGCAGGCCTCTGTGTACTCCTGAACGCCGACAGAACATTCTCTTCCTGGTGGCGGGGCATGAATACCCCGCCTCCAACAAACCATTGCTCTGATTGGTTCATCGAACGCCGCGTCAGCCAGTCAGAGCCAGCACTCGATTAACCATTCAATGACATAATTGAATGGCTGTGATTGGTTAATTGAGTGCTGCTTCTGATTGGCTGACATGGTGCTCGATCAACCAATCAGAGCAATCGTTTGCTGAAGGCGGGGTACTCAAGCACCGTTACCAGAAAGTGAATGCTCTGTCGGCGTTCAGGAGTACACAGAAGCCTGCAGCAGCACCACGGCCCAGTGCAAGGGACCAATACACAGTTTTTTTCATGTAGTTTAGCTACAGCTTATTTTGGGGGGGGGGTCTTATATTTTTTTATTATCGGAGAAACACAGTATAAAGCTCAGCCAAGAGACTGAACTTCATAGGCCACCTGGCAGCTGGCAGACCCAGAGGCTGTATTCACCAACCCATCAGGACCTCACGTTCACATCACAAGGGTCCGATAAGTGTCAGAGGGAGCCCCCTCCCTCTGTCAGACGTTTAGATGCCGCAATCACACTGACCATGACCCTGCAAAGGGGTTAAGCACTGGAAATCGGAGGTTTCTTCGGTACCTGGTGTTACAATAAGTACCAGGCTGTTATCCGAGCATACAATCCCCCTGGCACAAGAGCCCAGCACCAAGCTTCTGATACAGCTGCCGGTGAGTGGTAAGGACAGGGAGGCAAATTCAGGATGACACCGAGCCCACAGTCCAAGTTATCTGTGCAGCACCGCTCCTAGAAAAATACTCCTTAGAAAGGCACAAACTCTCTAACGGTCACTCACTCACTCCTGAAGACTTTAACTCTGCATGGCGGACTCCAACATTTCAGTCATTCAGTGGAACTCCTGGGGATATTGGTCCCAGGGAAAAGGCCAAATCTCAGCCTTTTCCATCTTCACCACATGCAGGTTGAAAGTATCTGCATGCAGCCAGTCTTCCCTCTCTTGCAGACCAGAACTCCAACAACCACCAAAGAACTCCACAAAACAACTCAGAACTCTCTCCAGACTCAGAACTTCATTCCTTCTCCCTCAATCATACACCTTGAAAACACATTTATGGGACAAGGTCATATAACAAACAAAAGATACATTTCCAGACATAGCCCAGACAGTAAGCCATTCAGTGCTGCAGCTATGCAATATACTCCGGTATTATTGTATCTTGTAACCACCAGGAAGTGGGGGTGGAGACAAGATTGTGGCTGCTTGACAGGCCAGTGACACCCCCTTGTAGTGATTGGCTGCACGGCATGCTCCCCTCCCTGAGCCTCACAGGTCCTGGCACTGAGGTCTCCTGCAGTAATTGCTCCTATGGGCGGCCAGCACTGCTGTCTGTGGCCGCCCATCTCCGCTTACCATGTTCCCTTTACGGCCCCACTGTGAGTGTTCCCGGGGCCTGTACAGTGCCACCTGCAGTCCCCTTTACCGGCCCTCGTGCCCCGTTGTTAGTCGATCGGCAGCTGATGCTGTTGGGGAGAAACTTGTGCCCCACTGTCTGCCGTTAGGCTCCTCATGCTGTGCGGGAGAAGGCAGCCGACAGACGCGTTGCTCTGCTGATGGGAGCGCTGCAGGGCCACCTGATGCAGTGGGGAAAGAAGGCAGCGGACAGACCAGCCGGTACATCTCAGCGCCACTGGGCCACCTGATGCAGTGGGGGGGAGGAGGTGGGGAAGGCTGCAGACAGAACCAACAGTCGATGTGAGGGCTGATGAGCGCCGGTGGGGCGGCTCATGCTGTGCTGCAGAAGAGACTGAAGCACCGCTGGGGCAAACCGCAGGACGCTCGGTGAGTCACCGGGGCTATTGCAGACGGGGACGCAGCTCACAGCCGCCATAGCGGGTACAAATCAATAGACGCACACTGCACTGACGGAGGCCAGGAACAGCTGCAGCCTCTTAAATGCTTTTTGCCTCCGTGGAGGGTTAGGGGTTAGTTTTCCTATTAGGCTTACATTTATAGCTGTAAAGGCTTTCCTCTCTCTTCCACCTCTCTACCCGTCAATACTCACTCTCAAAGGCAGCACTCAGCGCTGCATGGCGATCTCCTCTCATCCGCTCATTCTGTAGAACTTCTAGGGGTAGTAGTCCCAAGGTAACTTTTAGGCCATCGCTCAGCCTCCTCCATTATAACACACGCAGACCATTCAGTGTCTGTGGGGGTCCAAATAACTCTGGCTCCTGCCAACTTCTCTTGCAAACTCCAACACTGACTTTCCTAAACTCACTCTTTGCAGACTGACTTGCACATAATCTTTGCAAACACCTATATGAAGCATGGTCACATGACTTTCAAACTCACATCATAAAATGATACATTTACAGCAGACAGAGACAGCTCATTTGCAGACATTAACCCTTTCATTCCTGCAAACTCTAATACAGATTCTGCTGATTTATTCCCCAATCCAAGACAATGTACAAGACAATACAGACAACATATAGCAGACATTTTGAAGGGGCCCTATTAGTTCTGGGCCACTACACAATCAGATCTCACAACTTATATCCCTAGCACTAGATACAAAATCAGAACTTTGGTCATCACAGCCTGCATCGGCACTTCTCTTTATTTAAGCCCTTTCGATACATGAAGTCTGTTATAGAATTCTATATCATTCCAAATACCTGTGACAGCTGTAAAATGTTTTTTGTCATTTTGCTCATATTAATAGCTTAGTTAATAATAGCTTAGTTAAGAGGGTTGTCCCGCGCCGAAACAGGTTTTTTTTTTTGTTTTTCAACCCCCCCCCCCCCCCCCCCCGTTCGGCGCGAGACAACCCCGATGCAGGGGTTAAAAAAGAACACCGGAGAGCGCTTACCTGAATCCCCGCGCTCCGGTGACTTCTTACTTACCTGATGAAGATGGCCGCGGGGATCTTCTTCCTCGGTGGACCGCAGGGCTTCTGTGCGGTCCATTGCCGATTCCAGCCTCCTGATTGGCTGGAATCGGCACGTGATGGGGCGGAGCTACACGGAGCCGCATTGAGAAAAGCAGAAGACCCGGACTGCGCAAGCGCGTCTAATTTGACCATTAGACGGCGAAAATTAGACGGCAACCATGGAGACGAGGACGCTAGCAACGGAGCAGGTAAGTGAAAAACTTTTTATAACTTCTGTATGGCTCATAATTAATGCACAATGTACATTACAAAGTGCATTAATATGGCCATACAGAAGTGTATAGACCCACTTGCCGCCGCGGGACAACCCCTTTAAGCACAAATCATATACAACGGAGGAGCGGCAGAGTCATTGGTCACAGTTTGATGTCAGTAAATGGTATTTAGGGACCAGACCCCCTGAAGAAATGCAAACCCCAGAACAGACCCCTCTATGACTTCACAGCCCAGATTCTTTCGGTAATGGCGGCGTCACACGAAAGTTTGTGCTGTGTATTTGTGCATCAACGAGGTTTGAGGAGAATCATAATCGGCGTGTTGCTTGTGCTTCTGCACATATAACTGTAATTTTTACACACAAGGCCAATTCACACACGAGTGAATTTAATGGCTATTTAAGCCTAATAAGGTCCAGCTGTCTTTTTTCCTGTGTTTTGCTCAGTGTCACACCCTTCCCTTAGACCATAGACTGCCATAGACATCTGTAGCACTTTTGCTGAGCAAAATGCAGGAAAATAGAGGACCTATTTTCGTGCATGTGTGCTTAAGAGTCCAGGCCCCGAGGCAGTAAAGCAGCCCCAAACCATGATGCCCTCTGCACCATGTGTCCCAGCTGGGATGAGGTTTATTTTTCCTCCAGACATAGCATTGTGTATTTTTGCTACAAAGTTCCAGTTTTGTCTTCTCTTTTCATAGAACATTTTCCCAGACCCATTGTGGAGCATCCAGGTGTCTCGGGAAAACTAGATGGGTCACAATGTTTTTTTGGATAACAGCGGCTTCCCTCATGGTGTCCCTCCATGAATACAAATTGTGTTCACTTGGTTTTCTTTTAGTGGACACATGGACAGAGTTTATTTAGCATTTTCTAGAATCTTCTGTAGGCCTTTTGCTGTTCCTTTTGGCTTCGTTGTCACCACTTTTAGGATTACCCATTGTGCTTTTGGAGAGATCTTAACAGGACACCCACCCCTAACATGTTCACACCGCAGATTATAGTTATATCTACAACTCCTTCTACATAGGATGTTAGGCTGAATGAAGGCAATGTCCATCTAGTTCGGCCTGTTTCAACCCATAGTTGATCCAGACAAAGGCAAAAACCCCAAAAGGCAGAAGCCAATTAGCCCATTTGGGGGAAAATTCCTTCCCGACTCCGTAATGGCAGTCAGAATAATCCATGGATCAACCTTTAATAGTTCTCACCTAAATATAAGACCCGGAACTACAAACCCGCTGGTCATCTAATGTCTATATCCTGTAATATCCTTCCGCTCGAGAAAGACGTCTAGTCCCCTCTTAAACTCCTCAATGGATTTTGCCATCACAATGTCCTCAGGCAGAGAGTTCTACAGTCTCACTGCTCTTACAGTAAAGAGCCCCCTTCTGTGTTGTTGATGAAACCTGCTTTCCTCTAGACGTAGAGGATGCCTTCTTGTTACCGACGCAGTCCTTTGTATAAACAGCTCATGGGAGAGATCCTTGTATTGTCCCCTAATATATTTATACATAGTTATTTCATCGCCCCTTAGCCGTTTTTTTTCCAGGGTGAAAAGTCCTAATTTTGATTAGATTGAAAAGTCTCTCTGGGTATTCCGGTCCTCTAATTCCATTTATTATTTTTTGCCCTTTTTTGAAGCCCCTCAAGCACTGCAACATTTTTTCTGAGCAGCGGTGTACAGAACTGTACACAGTACTCCATGTGTGGCCTGACAAGTGCCTTATAAAGTGGGAGAATAGTGTTCTCGTCCTTCACCCCTACACCTCTTTTAATGCACCCCAAGACTCTATTAGCTTTTGCAGCAGCTGACTGGCATTGGTTGCTCCAGTTATATCTACAATCCACTAGTACCCCCAGGCCTTTTTCCATATCACTTTTCCCTAGCAGTACCCTATTTAGTGTATATTGGTGACATCCGTGTCTCCTGCCCATGTGCATAACCTTACATTTATCCACATTGAACTTCATTTGCCATTTTTCTGCCCAAGCTCCCAGCTCATCTAGTTCCTTTTGTAGCCGCACATTGTCTTCCGTTATATTAATTGTCTTATATAATTTTGTATCATTTGCAAATATTGATATTTTACTGTGCAGTCCCTCTATCAGATCGTTGATAAATATATTGAACAGAATGGGGCCTAGTACTGAGCCCTGTGACACCCCACTAGTGACGGTGGCCCAATCAGAGTATTAACCATTTATTACCACCCTTTGCTTTCTATCTCTTGAACAGTTCCTTATCCAGATATACATGTTTTCGCCCAGTCCGAGCTGTCTCATTTTATATATCAGCCTAATATGCGGCACGGTGTCAAATGCTTTAGAGAAATCCAGATATACGAGATCAATAGAGTCTCCCAGGTCAAGCTTAGAACTTACTTCATTGTAGAAGCAGATCGGATTAGTCTGACATGATGGACCCCCTAATGAACCCATGCAGGTTAGAAGTTATTCCGTTGTTCTCCTTGAGGTATTCTAGGATGGAGTCTCTCAGAAACCCCTTAAATATTTTTCCAGTTATTGAAGTGAGACTTACCGGCCTGTAGTTACCAGGCTCTCTTTTGGACCCCTTTTTGTAAATTGGAACCACGGTCTTGATAGTGTCTATAAATATAAGAAATAGTGGTCTAGCTATCACATCACTTACTTCCCTTAGAACCCTTGGGTGTATTCCATCTGGACCCGGCGATTTATCGATTTTAATCCTCTGTAACCTGCTCTGCACTTCCTCCTGTGTTAGCTATGCAATATGTAGCGGTGGGTTCATTTTATTCCCCTGCATCTCATGTGACATTTCCTTTTCATTCGTGAATACACTTGAAAAGAAACCATTTAATAGGTTTGCCTTCCCCCCTTCATCTTCTATGATTTTTCCTGCATTATTTGTTAAAGGCCAGTGCTCTCAGTGCAAATCCCTTTGCTGTTAATATAGTTTAAGAACAGTTTAGGGTTTTGCTCTCTTTGGCGATCAATCTTTCTGCCTCCTCCTTAGCAATTTTAATCCTTTCTTTACATATTTGTTTTTTTCCCCTGTATGATTGCAGCGCTTCTTTGCTGCCTTCTTGGTTTATTAATTTAAACGTTTTATTTAGAGATGAGCGAGCACCAAAATGCTCGGGTGCTCGTTACTCGGGACAAAAAGTTTGCGATGCTCGAGGGTTCGCTTTGAGTAACGAACCCCAATGAAGTCAATGGGCGACCCGAGCATTTTTGTATTTCGCCGATGCTTGCTAAGGTTTCCATTTGTGAAAATCTGGGCAATTCACGAAAGTGATGGGAACGACACAGCAACGGATAGGGCAGGCGAGGGGCTATATGTTGGGCTGCATCTCAGGTTCCCAGGTCCCACTATTAAGCCACAATAGCGGCAAGAGTGGGCCCCCCCTCCCAACAATTTTTAATTCTGAAAAGCCCTCATTAGCAAGGCATACCTTAGCTAAGCACCACACTACCTCCAACAAAGCACAATCACTGCCTGCATGACACTCCGCTGCCACTTCTCCTGGGTCACATGCTGCCCACCCCCTCGCACGACCCAGTGTCCACTGCGCACACCAAAGTGTCCCTGCGCAGCCTTCAGCTGCCCTCATGTCTATTTATAAGTGCGTCTGCCATGAGGAGCAACCGCAGGCACACACTGCAGAGGATTGGCACGGCTAGGCAGCAACCCTCTATAAAAGGGGCGGGGCGATAGCCCACAATGCTGTACAGAAGCAATGAGAAATATAATCCTGTGCCACCGCCATCAGGAGCTGCACACGTGGGCATAGCAATGGGGAACCTATGTGCCACACACTATTCATTCTGTCAAGGTGTCTGCATGCCCCAGTCAGACCGCGGTTTTTTATAAATAGTCACAGGCAGGTACAACTCCGCAATGGAAATTCCGTGTGCACCCACAGCTTGGGTGGCTCCCTGGAACCCACCGGCTGTACATAAATGTATCCCATTGCAGTGCCCTGGACAGCAGAGCTAACGTCAGATTAAATGCAGGTGGGCTTCGGCCCACACTGCATGCCCCAGTCAGACTGGGGTTCTTTAGAAGTAGACACATGTAGTTACAATTCCGTGTGGACCGACAGCATGGGTGGGTCCCAGGAAGCCACCGGCGGTACATAAATATATCCCATTGCAGTGCCCTGGACAGCAAAGCTAACGTCAGGTTTAATGCAGGTGGGCTTCGGCCCACACTGCATGCCCCAGTCAGACTGGGGTTCCTTAGAAGTGGACACATGCAGTTACAACTCCGTGTGGACCGACAGCATGGGTGGCTCCCTGGAACCCACCGGCTGTACATAAATGTATCCCATTGCAGTGCCCTGGACAGCAGAGCTAACGTCAGATTAAATGCAGGTGGGCTTCGGCCCACACTACATGCCCCAGTCAGACTGGGGTTCTTTAGAAGTGGACACATGCAGTTACAATTCCGTGTGGACCGACAGCATGGGTGGGTCCCAGGAAGCCACCGGCGGTACATAAATATATCCCATTGCAGTGCCCTGGACAGCAAAGCTAACGTCAGGTTTAATGCAGGTGGGCTTCGGCCCACACTGCATGCCCCAGTCAGACTGGGGTTTTTTAGAAGTGGACACATGCAGTTACAACTCCGTGTGGACTGACAGCATGGGTGGCTCCCTGGAACCCACCGGCTGTACATAAATATATCCCATTGCAGTGCCCAGCACAGCAAAGCTAACGTCAGGTTTAATGCAGGTGAGGTTTCAGGAGGAGGAGCAGGAGGAGGAGGATGAATATAATACACAGATTGATGAAGCTAAAAGGTCCCCGTTTTTGATGGGGATAGAGAACGATGCTTCCATCCGCGGGTGCAGCCTATGTATTGTTTAGGTATCGCTGCTGTCCGCTGGTGGAGAAGAGAAGTCTGGGAAAATCCAGGCTTTGTTCATCTTTATGAGTGTAAGCCTGTCGGCACTGTCGGTTGACAGGCGGGTACGCTTATCCGTGATGATTCCCCAGCCGCACTAAACACCCTCTCTGACAAGACGCTAGCCGCAGGACAAGCAAGCACCTCCAGGGCATACAGCGCGAGTTCAGGCCACGTGTCCAGCTTCGACACCCAGTAGTTGTAGGGGGCAGAGGCGTCACGGAGGACGGTCGTGCGATCGGCTACGTACTCCCTCACCATCCTTTTACAGTGCTCCCACCGACTCAGCCTTGACTGGGGAGCGGTGACACAGTCTTGCTGGGGAGCCAGAAAGCTGGCAAAGGCCTTGGAGAGTGTTCCCCTGCCTGTGCTGTACATGCTGCCTGATCTCTGCGCCTCCCCTGCTACCTGGCCCTCGAAACTGCGCCTTCTGCCTCTAGCGCTGTCGGATGGGAATGTTACCATCAGTTTGTCCGCCAGGGTCCTGTGGTATAGCATCACTCTCGAACCCCTTTCCTCTTCGGGTACGAGAGTGGAAAGGTTCTCCTTATACCGTGGGTCGAGCAGTGTGTACACCCAGTAATCTGTAGTGGCCAGAATGCGTGTAACGCGAGGGTCACGAGAAAGGCATCCTAACATGAAGTCAGCCATGTGTGCCAGGGTACCTGTATGCAACACATGGCTGTCCTCACTAGGAAGATCACTTTCAGGATCCTCCTCCTCCTCCTCCTCAGGCCATACACGCTGAAAGGATGACAGGAAAGCAGCATGGGTACCCTCAGCAGTGGGCCAAGCTGTCTCTTCCCCCTCCTCATGTTCCTCCCCTTCCTCCTCCTCAACGCGCTGAGATATAGACATGAGGGTGCTCTGACTATCCAGCGACATACTGTCTTCACCCGTCTCCATTTCCGAGCGCAAAGCATCTGCCTTTATGCTTTGCAGGGAACTTCTCAAGAGGCATAGCAGAGGAATGGTGACGCTAATGATTGCAGCATCCCCGCTCACCATCTGGGTAGACTCCTCAAAGTTTCCAAGGACCTGGCAGATGTCTGCCAACCAGGCCCACTCTTCTGTAAAGAATAGAGGAGGCTGACTCCCACTACGCCGCCCATGTTGGAGTTGGTATTCCACTATAGCTGTACGCTGCTCATAGAGTCTGGCCAACATGTGGAGTGTAGAGTTCCACCGTGTGGGCACGTCGCACAGTAGTCGGTGCACTGGCAGATTAAACCGATGTTGCTGGGTCCGCAGGTTGGCAGCGTCCGTCTTGGACTTGCGGAAATGTGCGCTGACCCGGCGCAGCTTTCCGAGCAGGTCTGACAAGTGTGGGTAGCTTTTCAGAAAGCGCTGAACCACCAAATTAAAGACATGGGCCAGGCATGGCACGTGCGTGAGGTTGCCGAGCTGCAGAGCCGCCACCAGGTTACGGCCGTTGTGACACACGACCATGCCCGGTTGGAGGCTCAGCGGCAAAAGCCAGCGGTCCGTCTGCTCTGTCAGACCCTGCAGCAGTTCGTGGGCCATGTGCCTCTTATCTCCTAAGCTGAGTAGTTTCAGCACGGCCTGCTGACGCTTGCCCACCGCTGTGCTGCCACGCCGCTCGACACCTACTGCTGGCGACGTGTTGCTGCTGACACATCTTGATTGCGAGACAGAGGTTGCGTTGGAGGAGGAGGAGGGTGGTTTAGTGGAGGAAGCATACAACGCCGCAGATACCAGCACCGAGCTGGGGCCCGCAATTCTGGGGGTGGGTAGGACGTGAGCGGTCCCAGGCTCAGACTCGGTCCCAGCCTCCACTAAATTCACCCAATGTGCCGTCAGGGAGATATAGTGGCCCTGCCCGCCTGTGCTTGTCCACGTGTCCGTTGTTAAGTGGACCTTGGCAGTAATCGCGTTGGTGAGGGCGCGTACAATGTTGCGGGAGACGTGGTTGTGCAGGGCTGGTACGGCGACTGGGAACCGAGTAGCGCGAGGCCGCCGCCATCATGCTTTTGAAAGCCTCCGTTTCCACAAGCCTATACGGCAGCATCTCCAGGCTGATCAATTTGGCTATGTACACGTTTAACGCTTGAGCGTGCGGGTGCGCGGCAGCGTGCTTGCGCTCAAACAGTTGTTTGACCGCTAAGAGACATTGCTGGATGGGGCCGAGGACAGCGAAGGAGAGGGTGTGGGTGCAGGCCAGGAGACGGTAGTGCCTGTGTCCTGAGAGGGGGCTTGGATCTCAGTGGCAGGTTGGGGCACAGGGGGAGAGGCAGTGGTGCAAACTGGAGGTGGTGAACGGCCTTCGTCCCACCTTGTGGGGTGCTTGGCCATCATATGCCTGTGCATGCTGGTGGTGGTGAGGCTGGTGGGGCTGGCTCCCCGACTGATCTTGGCGAGACAAAGGTTGCACACCACTGTTCGTCGGTCGTCTGCACTCTCAGTGAAAAACTGCCAGACCTTTGAGCACCTCGGCCTCTGCAGGGTGGCATGGCGCGAGGGGGCGCTTTGGGAAACAGTTGGGGGATTATTCGGTCTGGCCCTGCCTCTACCCCTGGCCACCGCACTGCCTCTTCCAACCTGCCCTGCTGCTGCACTTGCCTCCCCCTCTGAAGACCTGTCCTCAGTAGGCTTAGCAAACCAGGTGGGGTCAGTCACCTCATCGTCCTGCTGCTCTTCCTCCGAATCCTCTGTGCGCTCCTCCCTCGGACTTACTCCAATTACTACTACCTGAGTGATAGACAACTGTGTCTCATCGCCATCATCCTCCTCACCCACTGAAAGCTCTTGAGACAGTTGCCGGAAGTCCCCAGCCTCATTCCCCGGACCCCGGGAACTTTCCAAAGGTTGGGCATCAGTCACGACAAACTCCTCCGGTGGGAGAGGAACCATTGCTGCCCATTCTGGGCAGGGGCCCCGAGAACAGTTCCTGAGAGTCTGCCTGCTCCTCAGAATGTGTCATTGTAATGGAGTGAGGAGGCTGGGAGGAAGGAGGAGCAGCAGCCAGAGAATTCAGAGTTGCAGCAGTGGAGGGCGTAGAACTCTGGGTGGTCGATAGATTGCTGGATGCACTTTCTGCCATCCATGACAGGACCTGCTCACACTGCTCATTTGCTAATAAAGGTCTACCGCGTGGACCCATTAATTGTGAGATTAATCGCCAGAAACGTGCCTCTCTCGTAATCCCGCAGCAGTCGGCTGCGAAACACCTGGATCAGGAGCTCGGCCTGTGCCCACACCCTGACTTGGGCCTCCGCGTCCTCGCCCGCATCCACATCCTCTAGGCCTACCCCTACCCCTCAGCATGGTGTATTACGAGTAGAGCAGAAACAGAACGCTGTAATAAAATGTGCCGCTTATTGGCCTGTGGTTGGAGGCTGACTTCACTTACGGAACGCACAACAGAGCCAGGAAAGAATTTTGCGCATGCCTGCAGTGAGACGTAGGTGCGTATGACTGAGATAGTGGAATTCACAGCGCAGAAGCAGTCAAGTGGCCAGACGCCACTAGTAGGCCTTAATTATTTTGCTTCTATTTTTTGAACGGCAGAGCTCAGACAGTAGACAGATACTGTAGGCAGCGTATATATGTATACTGTTTCAATGTGGACAGGATCACGGCGGTGATGTAACGGGCACCGCAGAGCCAGGAAACACTTCTGCGCACGCCTGCAGTGAGACGTAGGTGCGTAGGACTGAGATAGTGGAATTCACAGTGCAGAAGCAGTCAAGTGGCCAGACGCCACTAGTAGGCCTTAAGTATTTTGCTTCTATTTTTTGAACGGCAGAGCTGAGACAGTAGACAGATACTGTAGGCAGCGTATATATGTATACTGTTTCAATGTGGACAGGATAACGGCGGTGATGTAACGGGCACCGCAGAGCCAGGAAACACTTCTGCGCACGCCTGCAGTGAGACGTAGGTGCGTAGGACTGAGATAGTGGAATTCACAGCGCAGAAGCAGTCAAGTGGCCAGACGCCACTTGTAGGCCTTAATTATTTTGCTTCTATTTTTTGAACGGCAGAGCTGAGACAGTAGACAGATACTGTAGGCAGCTTATATATGTATACTGTTTCAATGTGGACAGGATAACGGCGGTGATGTAACGGGCACCGCAGAGCAAGGAAACACTTTTGCGCACACCTCCAGTGAGCCGTAGGTGCGTAGGACTGAGATAGTGGAATTCACAGCGCAGAAGCAGTCAAGTGGCTAGATGCCACTAGTAGGCCTTAGGTATTTTGCTTCTATTTTTTGAACGGCAGAGCTCAGACAGTAGACAGATACTGTAGGCAGCGTATATATGTATACTGTTTCAATGTGGACAGGATCACGGCGGTGATGTAACAGGCACCGCAGAGCCAGGAAAAACTTTTGCGCAAGCCTGCTGTAACGCTTAGCTGCGCATTAATTAGGACTACTAGCAGACACGCAGTACACTGAGGACGGTCACAGGCAGACCAAATATAATTTTTTTCCCAAAATTTGTTTGAAAAAGCCCACTGCCTATATAGCCTGTATATCTCTTTCACCTTTCCCACTGTGCCTGCCTCACCAGTACTGGCCCTATACTATGTACAATGAGTGGAGACTGAGGACGCAACGGTCTGCACGGCCGATATACAAAAAGAAAAAAAAATGTGCAACACTGCTAAAAGCAGCCTCAACAGTACTGCACACGGTCAGATGTTGCCCTAAGAAGGACCGTTGGGGTTCTTGAAGCCTAAAATAACTCCTAACACTCTCCCTATAGCAGCTCCAGCATCACCACCACTTTCCCTGAGCTATGTCAGAATGCATCTGTGGCGAGCCGCGGGAGGGGCCGATTTATATACTCGGGTGACACCTGATCTCGCCAGCCACTTACTGCAGAGGGGTGGTATAGGGCTTGAACGGCGCAGGGGGAAGTTGTAATGCCTTCCCTGTCTTTCTATTGGCCAGAAAAGCGCGCTAATGTCTCAGAGATGAAAGTGAAAGTAACTCGAGCATCGCGTGGTGCTCGTTTCGAATAACGAGCATCTCGAACACACTAATACTTGAACGAGTATCAAGCTCGGACGAGTACGTTCGCTCATCTCTAGTTTTTTTATTTTCATTTATTGCCCCCCTTACAGTCTTGTCGAGCCACACTGGCTTCCTTGTACTTGTAGTTCTTTTGTTTTAAAGGGTATGAACTGCTCACATCAGGTGATTAGGATGTTTTTAAGCTTTTCCCATTTGTTGTCTGTACCGATATTTTTGCTGAATGACAGCTGAATGACAGCTGGAAATTAATTATATTGTAGTCACTATTTCCCAAGTGCCCCTCAACCTGCACCCCTATTATTCGGTCTGGTTTGTTAGTTAATACTAAGTCCAGAGTTGCCCTTCCTCTAGTTGGCTCCTGCACAAGTTGGGTAAGGTAGTTATCTTTAATTGTTTTCAAGAACTTATGGCCCTTGTGAGATTTGCAGTTTTCCCATATCATATCTGGATAATTAAAGTCCCCCATGATAATTACTTCATTGCGGTTTGACACCTCTTCTATCCACCTTAATAATAAGATTTAAAGGGGTTGTCCCGTGAAAGCAAGTGGGATTAAGCACTTCTGTATGGCCATATTAATGCACTTTGTAATATACATCGTGCATTAAATATGAGCCATACAAAAGTTATTCACTCACTTGTCTGCCGTCCTCGCGCTGTCTCTGCGTCCCCGTCGCCATGGAGCCGTCTAATTTCTTCTTCTTAGTCCTTTTTACATGCGCTTGCGCAGTCAGTCTTTTCCCCACTGTGAACGATCCCCTCCAGCGTGCCCACGCGATACAGCTTGCCTGCGCATCCGCGAACCGGGACCAGCAGCCGCCAGAGAACCGGGACCAGCAGCCGCCAGCGATCCGGGACCAGCAGCCGCCAGGGATCCGGGATCAGCAGCCGCCAGCGATCCGGCACTAGCAGCCGCCAGCGATCCGGGACCAGCAGCCGCCAGCGATCCGGGACCGGCAGCGGCCAGCGATCCGGGACCGGCAGCCGCCAGCCACCCGGGACCAGCAGCCGCCAGCGATCTGGGACCAGCAGCCGCCAGCCACCCGGGACCAGCAGCCGCCAGCGATCTGGGACCAGCAGCCGCCAACGATCTGGGACCAGCAGCCGCTGGCCACCCGGGACCAGCAGCCGCCGGCCACCCGGGACCAGCAGCCGCCGGCCACCCAGGACCAGCAGCCGCCAGCCACCCGGGATGCATGGATGGATGTGTGTGCGTGTGTGCATAAGTGCGTGCGGATGCATGGATGGATAGATGGATGAGGCTGCATGGGCGGATGGATGAGGCCGAATGAGCGATTGTGTCACTATGTGACTATGCATGTATAAGTCTGTGTGGCTGCATGGATGGTTGGGACCGCATAGATGGTTGGGGCTGCATGGATGGTTCGGGCCGCATGGGCAGATGTGTGTCTCTGTGATGATGCATGTATTAGTCTGTGTGGATGCATGGATGGTTGAGGCTGCATGGGCGAATGTGTGTCTCTGTGATGATGCATGTATAAGTCTGCGTGGATGCATGGATAGATGTGTGTGCGTGTGTGCATAAGTGCGTGCGGATGCATGGATGGACGAATGGATGAGGCCACATGGGCGGATGGATGAGGCCACATGGGCAGATGGATGAGGCCGCATGGGCGATGTGTGTATATGTGATGATGCATGTATAAGTCTGTGTGGATGCATGGATGGTTGAGGCCGCATGGATGGTTGGGGCCGCATGGGCGGATGTGTGTCTCTGTGATGATGCATGTATAAGTCTGTGTGGATGCATGGATGGATGTGTGTGCATAAGTGCGTGCGGATGCATGGATGGACGGATGGATGAGGCCGCATGGGCGGATGGATGAGGCCGCATGGGCGGATGTGTGTCTATGTGATGATGCATGTATAAGTCTGTGTGGATGCATGGATGGTTGGGGTTGCATGGATGGTTGGGGCCGCATGGGCGGATGTGTGTCTCTGTGATGATGCATGTATAAGTCTGTGTGGATGCATGGATGGTTGGGGCCGCATGGGCGGATGGATGAGGCCGCATGGGCGGATGTGTGTCTATGTGATGATGCATGTATAAGTCTGTGTGGATGCATGGATGGATGAGGCCGCATGGATGGTTGGGGCCGCATGGGCGGATGTGTGTCTATGTGATGATGCATGTATAAGTCTGTGTGGATGCATGGATGGTTGGGGCCGCATGGGTGGATGTGTGTCTCTGTGATGATGCATGTATAAGTCTGTGCGGATGCATGGATGGTTGGGGCCGCATGGGCGGATGTGTGTCTATGTGATGATGCATGTATAAGTCTGTGTGGATGCATGGATGTATGAGGCCGCATGGATGGTTAGAGCCACATGGGCGGATGTGTGTCTATGTGATGATGCATGTATAAGTCTGTGTGGATGCATGGATGGATGAGGCCGCATGGATGGTTGGGGCCGCATGGGCGGGTGTGTCTATGTGATGATGCATGTATAAGTCTGTGTGGATGCATGGATGGTTGGGGCCACATGGGCGGATGTGTGTCTCTGTGATGATGCATGTATAAGTCTGTGTGGATGCATGGATGGATGGGGCCGCATGGGCGGATGGATGAGGCCATGTGGATGTGTGTGTGTGTGTGTGTGTGTGTCTAGGGATGGATGCATGTATAGTGCTGATGGATGGATGTGTCTGTGTATATTTGTCTGTCTATCTGCGGGTGGGTGGGTTGGTTGTTGTAGCTTAGCATCTCGGTTGATCTACGCCGTCTTTAAAATGCAGAGTGTATATGTCGGAGCGCATCGGTGGCCAGTGGCGATTCCTGGGTTTGCACTCGTGATCTTCTTCCGAAGTCCCTGCAAGAGGGTGAGTATTTGCACCACATTTTCTTTCTTACTCACACACAGCAGATCACAGCCTCTTTAAAACACAAAATCACAATGCCTAGCTGTGTGGTTCCAACTTGCACCACATACTGGAAGAAGGGAGGTGAAAGTGCTTGTCTTCATGTGTTTCCAATGAATATGGCAAAAACAAGACTTTGGCTACAGCAGGCTCCTCACATCTTCGTGGACGTCGAAGAGTGGCTTAAAAAGATTTCCCAAAAAAAAGATTTTTATAGTTATCGGTTGTGCAGCAAACATTTCAAGGAGGATTGCTACATAATAGTCGGCGACCGTAAAAAATTGAAGCCCAATGCTGTGCCAAGTATATTCCCAACAGCGTTGGAAATTGAGACCCGAGCTAACCGGTTAGCGAAGAAAGGTGAACCTTCAAGAAAACCGAAAAATTGGGGAGACGCAACAGCCGGAAAGTTCAGCTGAAGAAACTTTGAGGGAAGAAACTTCAAGGGAAGAAACTTCGCGTGAAGAATCTATCCTGGATGCACCTAGCGCAGTTCAAGAAATTACCGCCGACGTGTATTTACAAGGTGATGAAACCCAGTTAGAAATTCCTTTGACAGTATTCAGTGAAGGTTGTGCAGTAGAAGCAAAGGTAATCGTCAATTTCAAAAGACAGTTTGAGGAAAGACGAACCGACACCGAAGCAAGCAATGCAGAAAGGGGTAAATGCAAGGCCTGCCAAGCAGCGGCAAATAAATCGCAACAGAGGACACAACTCCAGTCCAGAAGCATTGGCATCCAATGCAAAGTAATAGAAGCCAGTCCACACCAGAATCCAAGTTTATTTAAAATCCCACAGGGGACTCCGTGCTCTGCAACACCAGTAAAATCCAATATGGGTAATATTGCCGTCCAAGAGAAACCAGAAGAGAGCCCAATTTCAAAAACAGCAAATGAGGCCGATAGAATCGATATGCAACCATCAAGTTGCAATATTGCTTCTACTTTGGAGGAAAGCTTTTCCACTGTTTTTTCGGATGATCCAAACGACTCGACCTTTAGACTCTCGCAAGCATCGGAGAGTTCTGGTAGTGAGGATGTTGCCATTCCTTCTGATTCCGATAACCCCTTGAGCTACCCCTTACCAGAATTTGAAAGCTTAGCTGCAACAGAGATGGACCCATCCGCTGAAGAAAAGTACATGGTTTTCAAAAGCTCCTTGATGGCTTTATTTTCCATGATCCCTTGCCCTTACAGAAAGCAATGCTTTCTGAAACTAATCCACGTCAGGATTTTCCCAAAGGGATCGATGGTAATTCTGAAATCTGTTTGCCAAAGAGGTCACACCTGCAACTTGTGGCGAAGCCAACCCCTCATCCACAATTGTCCGGCGGGGAACATTTTACTTGCTTCCAGTGTCCTTCTGAGCGGATCAAATTTCGCAAAAGTTAGTAATATGCTACAGATTCTGAAACTTTTAGGAATCTCAAAAACAACTTTCTACCACCAACATAACTTATTATTCCCAGTGATAGATAATCATTGGATGCAGCAGAGGGCAAATCTAATTGCACAAATGAAATCAACACCCGTGTGTTTAGCTGGCGATGGGCAATCCGATAGCCCTGGTTTTTCTGCAAAGTACACCGTGTACACTTTTTTTGAGTTGAAGAGCAAAAAAATTGTGGGCTTCACGGTGGAACAACTTGTTCCACCTGCTTCGTCTGTTTCGCTCGAAAGTACTGCATTCCGGAAAACACTACTTGAATTGATCCCCGGTGGATTAAACGTTCAAATTTTGGCAACCGATCGGCATGTTTCAATCCGTAAGGTAATTCACCAGGAATTCCCAGAAATAATGCACGAATTTGATGTCTGGCATGTGGCCAAAGCAGTTGGCAAGCAGTTGCTTGTGGCATCCAAAAGCACTCACTGCGCAACCATTGCCCCGTGGATATTGAGCCTCAAAAATCATCTGTGGTGGTGTTCGCATACCCGTAAAAGAAATCCCGATTTACTGGTAGAGAAATGGAAATCGGCAACAAATCACAGAATCGACGTTCACGAGTGGGAGAACAATGCCCAATATCACCGCTGCAGTCACGCACTTCTGGAACCAACCACCGCTTGGTTAGCCCCTGACAGTACAGCACACATCAAAGTCAAAACCGTGGTTCTGAAAACAAGCTTACTGAAAGACATCCGCCATCTTTCCAATTTTTGTCACACTGGCGATTTGGAGATTTATCACGCCAGTGTATTGAAATACAGGCCCAAACGAATTCATTTTTTTTATGACGGAATGGTGGCTAGAACTCAACTTGCTGTTCTAGACCACAATTACAACGTAGGTAGAATTCAAAAGCTCAGAAGATCGCGATCAGAAGACGGGAGCGAGGACCAGAAGTCTTACCGAGTGGAGTACTCAAAAGCACGAAAGGAGTGGATTTTGAAAGCTCTTTATGAGCCGAAGTCCATTGAATTTGTATTTGACATCATTCGTGAGATTATGATGTTCGCTAAAGGTGAGATGTCCATCTCCTGGCATTCAAAATCCTCAGAATTCCCTCGAAATATTGCACCTGTTGTGAAACCCAGTGAAGAGGAATTGGTTCACAAATTTCAAAGTAGATTTCCAAGGTAGTAAAGAAAAAATTTGGGTGGGTATTAAAAAAAAAATCCCAACAAACTTTCACGAAAAATATAGTAAGTAATATTTTTCCATCATGCGCATCTGTCTATTTTTTCATGTGTCTGTCTTTTGTAAATAGGAGAACTCTGTAATTTTCAACGGTTCGTCTGTCTCTTTTATCTGTGTGTCTGTCTATTATTTACGTTGTATTTTGTATAGTTTACATGTGCGTTTCAGTCTTATTTCCATGTGTGTATAGTTTTATTTATTTAAAACTTGTGCTCGCTTATCCTTATTTTTTCCCTATGCGCTCTATGCCCTTTTGTAAATCGCATTTTCATCCCTTTTTTCTCTTTGCAATCATCTGCATAACATGCCTTTTTTGTATAGAACATATAACTGGTACAATGTGAAATGTTGCCAGTCTCATCCCATAAATCCTACGCATATTTTTGCGGGTGTTTTTAACAATTTTTACATTTTCACTACAACATTTTTGATAATTTTGTAAAAACCATTTTTTCGTCCATTACGGTAAAATTGTTTAGTTAGGGACTTTAGTTATTTTTTTAGATAGGTCTCGCAAGAGAATGAGGATCCTTGTCGTGGATTGCGGGCTTACGGTAAAATGACCAAATTAATGACACACATATTTAAATGTATAGCAATAATATTTATAAAATGTTTTAGCCAAAAAATTGTTATTTTGGTCATTTTATTAACCAATACCTCATTGCAATTTTTTTGGGGGGGGATGTAAATTATAGTGCTAACACTACATATAAAGTAGGTGCATGTGTTTGTGAAAATATATGTGTGTGTGTGTATATATATATATATATATATATATATATATATATATATATATATATATATTTATACACACACATATACACATACACATATATATATATATATATATATATACACACATATACACATACACACATATATATATATACACACATATATATATACACACATATATATATACATGAATACGTATACGCGTAAACACGCCCGCGCGCATACGCGTACACACGCACGCATGTACTCGTACGCGTATAATATATATATATATATATATATATATATATAGGTGTGTACACGCATATATACACACATATATATATTTAGGTGAAAAACTTATTTCTTCTATCACAGCATCGCTGTGGACAGTGAATTGCAGGCAATACATTACGTTCTGCTGAGACAATTCAGCACTGGACAGCTCCCTGCTATAACGAAGCCTGGCTTCTGTGTGCAGGGGAAATGATCAGCACTGGACAGCTCCCTCCTGCTGAGACAATTCAGCACTGGACAGCTCCCTGCTATAACGAAGCCTGGCTTCGGTGTGCAGGGGAAATGATCAGCACTGGACAGCTCCCTCCTCCCGAGTAGAGCCCTGCAAAGCAATCCACAGGCAGGCAGGCAGGCAGGCAGGCAGACAGACAGACAGACAGACAGACAGATAGATAGATAGATAGATAGACAGACAAGCTTGACAAAAACCAACATGGCCGAAACGGAGCCTGTTTTTCTGTGATGGGGGAATAAAACTTTGGATATTAATTTGCACCCTGGATGCTGCTGAAGTCTTTTTTATTGCTGCATGTGATTTTGGTGATAAGGATCCATTCACCTGTCTCTTTGGCTACTGCATAATCTATGCCCAAACCCTGGAGGGATATACAATTTGTGCTGCTGGCGACCTGCTTTCTTTGTTTGTTGTGTCATAATGTCTCCTGGTGAACAGTGCAGATAGTCTGATCGCGTGTTCAAGGTTTTCGCACACAAGCGCATACTGTGCAAATAGTGGATGCTGTGTTACACATAGGCAGTCTTCTGGTAACATCTGGAGGACAACATTGTGTTCTCTGCAGCAGACACACTCTGACACTGTGGGCATCCTAATGCACTGCCCGCAGTGATACCACTCTGTATTGGCAAGCCTGCCATATGGATCTTGAGTGGATTCCGACGCACCCTCTTCTGGTGCTCCCTGCGGATCATTTTGAAAGCACTGGACACTGCTTATGTCCGCCTGAGCATATAGGGAGTCTGCCAGTTGTTGTTGAACCTAAGAAGGGATTACATATGAAGAATACTGTATAAACACATACACACGTGCGTACGTGTGTGTTTGCATAAACACATACACACGTGCGTACGTGTGTTTGCATAAACACATACACACGTGCGTACGTGTGTGTTTGCATAAACACATACACACGTGTGTACGTGTGTATGCATAAACACATACACACGTGCGTACGTGTGTGTTTGCATAAACACATACACACGTGCGTACGTGTGTGTTTGCATAAACACATACACACGTGCGTACGTGTGTGTTTGCATAAACACATACACACGTGCGTACGTGTGTGTTTGCATAAACACATACACACGTGCGTACGTGTGTGTTTGCATAAACACATACACACGTGCGTACGTGTGTGTTTGCATAAACACATACACACGTGCGTACGTGTGTGTTTGCATAAACACATACACACGTGCGTACGTGTGTATGCATAAACACGTACACACGTGCGTGTGTATATATGCAAAAACACGTAAGTACGTGTGACTGTATATACACATACACACTCGGGCGCCCCCTGTTCCCCGCTGCTACACCCCGCTCCGTCAAACCACCCGGCACCCCCCGAATCTTTTCACCCGAGTACGGAAGTACTCGAAAATCGTGGTGCTCGATCGAGTAATTACTCAAAACGAGTAGGTTCACTCATCTCTATTACAAACCCATCAGAATTTTTAAAATGTTACCACCTACCTCAGTATACTGCCGCCTTTCTGGAGCATCCTCATTTTCATCGGAATCAGAAATGTATTCCTGCGGAAAAAAAGATCAACATTGCTTTCATTATGTTTTTTGGCATGGTTTGCTGCGAAGCCTTATTACTAAACAAATTCTATTTGCAGCAAAGTCTTACCTCTCCAACAGAATCGGATGAAGATTCAATTTCAAATTCAAGGTCTTCCTCCAGGTGGGACATGGTGGCGTGTGATTTTGACTAAATAAACAAAATCAAAGTACAAATAATTAATTGCAGTGCTATAACAGTTATGGAAAATGTAACTATTTCCCATTCCCATCTTACATATGTATATTTTGGAAAATTGCAGGCAGATTGTTGGATGTAAAACAGACAGATTACAAGCAGTAAGTAGGCAGATTGTAGGATGGATTACAGACAGATTCCAAGCAGTAAGTAGGCAGATTGCAGGCAGATTGTATGCAGATTGTAGGATGGATTACAGACAGATTGCAAGCAGTAAGTAGGCAGATTGTATGCAGATTCCAAGCAGTAAGTAGGCAGATTGTATGCAGATTGTATGCAGATTCCAAGCAGTAAGTAGGCAGATTGTAGGATGGATTACAGACAGATTCCAAGCAGTAAGTAGGCAGATTGCAGGCAGATTGTATGCAGATTACAAGCAGTAAGTAGGCAGATTGTAGGATGGATTACAGACAGATTACAAGCAGTAAGTAGGCAGATTGTATGCAGATTACAAGCAGTAAGTAGGCAGATTGTAGGATGAATTACAGACAGATTACAAGCAGTAAGTAGGGCAATTGTAGGCAGATTGTAGGATGGATTACAGACAGATTACAGCAGTAAGTATGCAGATTGTATGCAGATTGTAGGCAGATTGTAAAATGGATTACAGACAGATTACAAGCAGTAAGTAGGCAGATTGTAGGCAGATTGCAGGCAGATTGCAGGCAGATTGTAGGAAGATTGTAGGAAGATTGTAGGATGGATTACAGACAGATTACAAGCAGTAAGTAGGCAGATTGTATGCAGATTGTATGCAATTGTAGGATGGATTACAGACAGATTACAAGCAGTAAGTAGGCAGATTGTATGCAGATTGTAGGATGGATTACAGACAGATTACAAGCATTAAGTAGGCAGATTGTATGCAGATTGTAGACAGATTACAAGCAGTAAGTAGGCAGATTGCAGGCAGAGTGTATGCAGATTGTAGGCAGATTGTAGGATGGAGTAAAGACAGATTACAAGCAGCAAGTATGCCGATTGTATGCAAATTGTAGGCAGATTGTAGGATGGATTACAGACAGATTACAGGCAGTAAGTAGGCAGATTGTATGCAGATCGTTTGACAAATTACAGGCAGATTGCAGGCAGATTGCAGGCAGATTGTAGGCAGATTGTAGGATGGATTACAGACAGATTACAAGCAGTAAGTAGGCAGATTGTAGGCAGATTGCAGGCAGATTGTATGCAGATTGTAGGAAGATTGTAGTATGGATTACAGACAGATTACAAGCAGTAAGTAGGCAGATTGTATGGAGATTGTATGCAATTTTAGGATGGATTACAGACAGATTACAAGCAGTAAGTAGGCAGATTGTATGCAGATTGTAGACAGATTACAAGCAGTAAGTAGGCAGATTGTATGCAGATTGTATGCAGATTGTAGGATGGATTACAGACAGATTACAAGCAGTAAGTAGGCAGATTGCAGGCAGATTGCAGGCAGATTGTAGGCAGATTGTAGGATGGATTACAGACAGATTACAAGCAGTAAGTAGGCAGATTGTAGGCAGATTGCAGGCAGATTGTATGCAGATTGTAGGAAGATTGTAGTATGGATTACAGACAGATTACAAGCAGTAAGTAGGCAGATTGTATGGAGATTGTATGCAATTTTAGGATGGATTACAGACAGATTACAAGCAGTAAGTAGGCAGATTGTATGCAGATTGTAGACAGATTGCAAGCAGTAAGTAGGCAGATTGTATGCAGATTGTATGCAGATTGTAGGATGGATTACAGACAGATTACAAGCAGTAAGTAGGCAGATTGTATGCAGATCGTTTGACAGATTACAGGCACATTGCAGGCAAATTGTATGCAGATTGTATTCAGATTTTAGACAGATTACAAGCAGTAAGGAGGCAGATTGCAGGCAGATTGTATGCAGATTGTAGGCAGATTGTAGGATGGATTACAGACAGATTACAAGCAGTAAGTAGGCAGATTGCAGTCAGATTGTAGGCACATTGTAGGGTGGATTACAGACAGATTACAAGCAGTAAGTAGGCAGATTGTATGCAGATTGTAGGAAGGATTACAGACAGATTACAAGCAGTAAGTAGGCAGATTGTATACAGATTGTATGCAGATTGTAGACAGATTACAAGCAGTAAGTAGGCAGATTGCAGGCAGATAGCAGGCAGATTGTAGGCAGATTGTAGGATGGATTACAGACAGATTACACGCAGTAAATAGGCAGATTGTAGGCAGATTGTAGGATGGATTACAGACAGAATACAAGCAGTAAGTAGGCAGATTGTATGCAGATTGTATGCAGATTGTAGGATGGATTACAGACAGATTACAAGCAGTAAGTGGGCAGATTGTATGCAGATTGTAGACAGAGTGTAGGATGGATTACAGACAGATTACAAGCAGTAATGAGGCAGATTGTATCAAGATTGTATGCCGATCGTTTGAGGGATTAAAGGCGGATTGCAGGCAGATTATAGGCACATTGCAGACAGATTGCAGACAGATGACAGGCACATTGTAGGCAGATTGTATGCAGATTGTTGGATGGATTACAGACAGATTACAAGCAGTAAGTAGGCAGGTTGCAGGCAGATTATTTTCAGTATATAGGCAGTATATAGGAGGTGCTGAGACAGTGCATAAATGGGGACTACATAGAGGGCTCGATGGAGGGGTTTATTTGCTGCAGGGAGCGGGTCGGGTGCTCTTACCTAGGCTTCTTTATGGAAAATGTCAGTGAGAAACATGTGGTGGCTGAATCCTCCCTTGCACGGTCTCTCAAATCACTCCACCTCCCTACTGCTCGTCGTGCCGTCCAACCAATGGGGTGGCTGGAATAGGCATTACAAGCAGTAGAGTTCCCCGCCTCCCGCGATGACGTCATCGAGTGAATCACGTGACCGGCGTCTCGGGAGCGCGCACGTCGGGCTCCATCAAGCGCGGTGCACCATGGGAGAAAACCCCGGTGCACCTTGGAAGAAATTTTATAAGTTGCTGAAACGCTGGAACGGTGAGTAGAAACCATCATTAAAAGCCATTTAAACTTGTGCATAGTAATGTTTGCTTTAGAAGGGGGACTGGGCAAAAAAAAAAATTCACTTCTGCCTCCGGACAACCCCTTTAAGTTTCTTCTGTTGCTTTTGGTGGCCTATAGAAACCCCCTAACAGGATTTTGTTATTTTTTTCTCCCTGTATTTCTACCCACAGAGATTCCACGTGTTCATCTCCTTTAGCTATATCGTCTCGTAGCCTCAGCATTAGGTACAATTCTAGGCGCTTTTTTTTTTGACAATGAGTGTATATTATGCAGGCGAGGATCCGCTTTGCTAAAGACTCTGTATCACACCACTCCTCTAATACCAGACACAGCCATAGACAAGAGAAACGGTCCTTTCTCTAATCCTAAACAACCCCTTTAAAGTTTAGCATGGATTTGAAAGTGGCTTAATTCGGCTGGCAATTTACATCAAAATCCACATGTAGGCTTCTTTCACACGGGCGACGCATTTTCATGCAGGTCACATCGTGTAGTATCCTAGAGTTGGGGTCCCACAGCATTGTTAAAGCCACGTAATGTAAATTATATGTCTTTAAATATGTTAAATGTGTGTATACCACTTTAAGTGCTCAATAATGTGTTAAATTTGTGTGTTTTCATACAAGCAAATCCCGCATGACTTGGCAGAACTCACCCTTAACTACTCTCACCCCTGTCAATCACCCCTAGCTAGTGCAGGGATTGGATAGTTAGCTTTCCCCTGACTCAGGATTGGATGCGAGTTAAGGTATAAAAAGTAGGGAGTGGGGTTAGCCAGTCTAGTCCTGGGGTTAGCTGAGTGAAGGAAACATCAAGTGCTCCATTGCTGAAAAAGGTTTGGAACCACTGGTCTAGGCTTTATGTATTGTTGTTTGGTGATTGCTAATTCCTTAGCAACTATGATTGACCATTTGTGGATATATAGATACAGTCGACGGAAAATCGCTACATTTGTGTGCAAGAGCACTAAAGCTCAATCCTGAATGGAGACACTGACTAGAGAAAGCTCACTATCACATCCATTCTTTCAATTATCAAAGGTACCAGGTCTCCGTGTGCCATACGGGTTTGCGCCAGAGCCTGTTGGGAAGGGTCACTATATATACCCACCCCCAAATAAGGTTACACTTGCAAAACCACATGCACTTGTATGAAGCCGCCCTTTAAGTGAATCTGGAAAAATTGGAAAACTGTTGTAGGTGTGTTCAAATTGGCAGCTGGTGGGGCTAATGCAAGCAGGTGGGATCTAATATTTCTGCTTCCTAAACATAAAAACACAATAAACTGCTTCTATGTGCAGCATGATAATTTTTACACTTTGTGCAAGGGCTTGGCGATAGGTCAAAAATTGCAAGTTCGTATTTTTTTCAAACTTAAGGACAATTTTTGATTTTAATCTTGATTTTCATTTTTTTGCAAAAACAAGCTAAGGGGATGCCAAGACACATTTTTTACATAAAGGAATTGCATGATTATCAGAACTGTCCTTAGCTGTCACCATCAATTAGAAGGTTGAATTAGCACGGCTGTGTGCGGTCCATGTGAAGAATCAGTTGTTTTAAGAGCCTCATAGCTTATTATGGGACTGTGTAGACAGACAGCATATGGCTTGCAAATGTCCGAATGGGTCCTACAGCTACACTGAAAGGTCTTGTAGCGCTACTGAGTGATTTGTAGGTATTGAATGACAGCTGCAGCCCACATGATTGCATACAACTCAGGCCAGCTTCACACAGGTGATAGGCTATTTTGCGTTGCGAGAGTGAGTGAAAACGCATGAAAATGAAACCAATGATCTTCAATGGTTTCATTGTCATTTGTGATGCCTTCACTGCATACTCACAGCGCTAAGAAAAAGCAGCATTATCGCCCGTTGTTTTTAGTGGGGCTGGCGGGGATGAAGGAATCCTCTGCCATAGCTGTGATAGAGGTCCGCGATGCTATCCATTGCTTTCAATGGGGCTAGCGCTGCTGCAGCCCCATTGAAAGCCATGGGTTGCAGCAAAGCACCGCAGCAATGATTTTCGGGGAAAGGCATGAAATATAAGCCCTTTCCTGAAAATCCTCTTTAGCTGTAAAGAAAAGTAAAAAAAATATTAACTCATCTAGAAGAGCCGTCCGGCTCTTTTCTCTGGCCCTGCAGACGTCTTCTGTCTTCTGGAGGCCAGGGATTGAAAAATCCCCACCTCCAGAAAGCGCTGCCCCGATTAACTGAGCGCCATAACCAATCTGGGGCAACACCCAGCCATCATTGATTGACAGGTGAGCGCTGACTGTGATTGGCTGAGCGCTGTGGGAATCCGCAGAAAATGGAGCATGCTGTGATTTTTTTCAAGCTCATGCAATCCGCAAATCGGAAAAATAACATGTCCCCATGACATCATGACAGCATACGCTGGAGGTTGCTCACCTGCTGACCTGAAGGGACAGGAAGAGGCAGAGTATAAAAAGAACCTCCCCTCCACCAACACCAGTGTTTTTCCTGTCCCTTCAGGACAGCAACGGCAGAGCTCCAGCGACGCTGTCCCATGCCGGAGGAGGACTTACCGGCGAAGCGGCGGCGTTTTTCTTCTGGCAGCCCCGGCAACCCCAGTGGGAAGGACCCCATCTGGGCGCTTTCCGGGGACTGCGTGGGCCGGGGTCCAAGTACGGGCTGCCGGCACCACTGCGGCCGTCATTTCAGGCGGCGGCCGCCATCTCCGGGTCCAGGGCCGACAGGAGCGCTCCAGGGGGCGTGGTCTCAGCGGAATACAGCACGGTGACATCAGACGCTCCGCAAAGGGGGTGTGGCCTGCGAATGGGGCGTGGCCTGGCGCGGCCGGTGCCGAATTTAAAAATCTGCTGCCCCTGCATCAGCTGGTGGTGTTTCTCCACGCTAAGGAACGATCCTAAGTACAGGAAGCGTTCCTGCAAGACGCAAGATGTCGGCCAGAGAGGACCCAGAGACCCTCCAAACTGTAAGTGGTCCGGTGGACCAACCTACACCTGCACTACATACACTTCCCGACTAACAGAGTTTCCCTTGTCTTACAGGACAGGGATACTCAAAAACCGAGGGAGGCTAGACGAAGGAGTAAAAAATGTCCAGTATGTCTAACCAAACTCGACGACTCCTGCACAAAAACGTTATGTGCTACCTGTTCTGCAAAAGTTATGCAGGAGGAAAAAACTTCCCTTATGGCCGAAATTCGGTCAGTCGTCCGGGAAGAAGTGCAGTCCTCCCTCTCGGACCTCCAACCTGGGCCTTCCGGGGTTACACGCAGGTCGGTTCCGGCGGTGTCTGAGTCCGACTCCGACATAGCGGAAAATATGGATTTTGACGGGGAAGTGACGCAGGAGGACAAAAAATATCTTTTTTCTACCTCAGACATGGATCAACTGCTAAAAGCTGTACGCAGAACCATGCAGGTGGAGGAAGACGTGCAGCAACCCCGCACAGTCCAGGAGGATATGTTCGCGGGGTTACTCCCGCAACGGAAATCTTCATTCCCCGTAAACGCCACGCTCAAGCAGCTGATTCTAAATGAGTGGGAGAGCGTGGATCAGGCTCCGCTAATCCCTAGGGAATTCAAAGAATGCCTTTTATTTCCGGGAGATGAGGTGTCCTTTTTGGATGAGATACCAAAAGTCGATGCGGCAATTGCCATGGTATCCAGAAAGTCCGGATTACTCTTTGAGGATACGTCCCACTTAAAGGACCCGTTGGACCATAAGGTGGACACAACCATGCGTAAAGCCTGGTCTACCTCCGGTCTGATCATGAAATCCAACATCGCGGCCACTTCCGTGGCTCGTTCCATGGCAATCTGGTTGGACCAATTCGCAGCCCTAGTCGACCAAAAAGCCCCTAAGGAGGAGTTCGCAAGTGGCATCCCTCTGCTACGGATGGCAACAGGGTTTCTGGCGGATGCTTCAATGGAAACAGTCCGCTTCGGAGCCCGCATGGCAGCACTATCGAACACCGCCAGAAGGGCAGTGTGGGTAAAAGAGTGGTCGGGGGACTCAGCTTCCAAAAATAGGCTATGTACCCTACCGTTCCGGGGCGGGCGCATATTTGGACCAGACCTGGATCGTCTGCTGGAGAAAGCAGCTGACAAGAGTCACGGACTGCCTGCCACCAGACCACCCAAGAGACCCTTCACTCCTCATCCCTCGTCCACGTACGCCGGGAAGGGGAAGGCCGGAAGATGGTCTTATCCGAAGGGCGGAAGGGGTAAGACTTTAACTTTTGTCCCTCAGCCCATATTTTCGGGCCCGGTAGGGGGTATACTGGCTCGCTGTTCCAATAGCTGGCGTAGTATTACAACTAACGAGTGGGTACTGCACCTAGTGGCGGAGGGGTACAGGATCGAGCTACTATCCCGCCCCCTGGACAGATTTATGATAACCCCAACCCAGTCTCCAGGCCTAGAACAGGCTCTGTTGGAGGGCGTACGGAACCTGCAGGGTCTCGGCGCGGTTATCCTGGTCCCCAAGAAGGAACAGGGAAAAGGTTTCTATTCCCCCCTCTTTCTGGTTCCCAAACCAGATGGCTCCCACCGCACCATTATCAATCTCAAACAACTGAATAGATTCATTGAATATACGAAATTCAAAATGGAAACCATTAGAACTGCAACTCCTCTAATTGCCAGAGATAACGTAATGGCTACAATAGACCTTAAGGATGCCTATTTTCACATCCCTATTTACGCCAACTCACAAAAGTTCCTGAGGTTTGCGCTGAGGGTGGAGGGGGAAATCTGCCACTTTCAGTTCGTCTGCCTCCCATTTGGAATCTCCTCGGCTCCGCGAATTTTTTCCAAGGTCGTGATAGAAATGGTGGCCTTCTTACGAAATCAGGGTGTCATGATCATCCCCTACTTGGACGACTTCCTATTGATGGCAGATTCCCCGTCCACTCTGAGATCACACTTGGAGTCCACATTGCAATTATTTAAGGAGCTTGGCTGGATTATTAACGAGTCAAAATCCAACATGGAGCCAGAAACCAGGAAGAAATTCCTGGGTGTCATCCTGGATTCCAGTCTACAAAATTCGTCCCTTCCTCCCCTAAGAAAACATCTTATCATAGAGGAATGTTCCAACCTCTATAAAAAACATAGGGTAACGATAAGAGACGCAATGCGGATCCTGGGACTAATGACTTCGTGCATCGGCGTGGTCCCCTGGGCCCAGTTCCATAGTCGCGGACTCCAGTCACTAATTCTCCAGAATTGGGACAAGTTGCAGGCTTCGCTTGATCAGACAATCCCTATTTCTGCGGAAGCCAGAGCTTCACTCCGTTGGTGGGTGTCGTCGGACAACCTGTCTCAGGCATCCGATTGGAATTTGGACCCGGCAGTAATAATCACGACCGATGCCAGCGCCAAAGGGTGGGGGACCCACTTTGAAGGCGGTTATGTACAGGGGGCCTGGGACGTTCACGAGAAAGCTAGCTCATCGAACTTTAGGGAGCTTAAAGCGGTATGGAAATCCCTGCGTAGCCTGCAAACACGGTTAGTGGCGAAGCATGTGAGGATCTTCTCAGACAATATGACAACAGTATCACTCATTCGCCACCAGGGTACCACCAGGAATCCTCCACTACAACGACTGGCGGGGCGGATCCTTCAATGGGCGGAAGGCACAACAAAGTCCCTATCGGCCTTTCATATAAAAGGAGCCGAGAACTCAGCTGCGGACTTTTTAAGCAGAAGGAAAGTGGACCCAGGAGAGTGGGAACTCCATCCAGAGGTGTTCAGCCTTCTTGTGGAGAAGTGGGGGGTACCAGAAGTAGACCTCTTTGCGTCAAGCGCAAACACCAAATGCCGGCTTTTCTTTTCCAGAGGCGCAGAGAAACAGTCCTTGGGCACGGACGCTCTCTCTCACCCCTGGGATTGGGACCTAGCATATGCCTTTCCCCCTCTACCACTAATCCCGCTCCTGCTAAGGAAATTACTGCAGTCAACCCTAACAGTAATTTTTGTAGCACCATATTGGCCCAAAAGACCGTGGTTCCCCCTCCTGAGATCCCTGTCAGTGGGAGAGCCCTTCCACCTTCCAACAAGACCGGACCTACTGTCGCAGGGCCCTCTTCTTTACCCGGAAGTTCACAAGTTCAGGCTTACGGCCTGGAGCTTGAGCGGGTAAAGTTCCTAGGGAAGGGTCTTTCCCCTAATGTTATTTCCACCATTAGCGAGAGTCTTAGGCCTCCTTCCCACGAACGGATTTCCGCCGCGTAATTCGCGGCGAAAATCCGCTGCGTTGCCCGCAGCTATTAGGTTCTATTTAACCTAATAGCACAATGCTCACGATGCGTAATTCCAGCGCGGAATTACGCACCGCGATTTCTCCCGTCCTCACCCGCAGCATGCTCTATTTTCTGCGGGTGAGGACGGGCTGTACGCACTGATGGCTTCCATTGCAGTCAATGGAAGCCGTCTGTTCACGCTATCTCCCGCTGTAACCAGCGGGAGATAGCGTGAAAAAATGCTTTCCCGCCCACCGCCGCGCGTCATCTGACGCCAAATGACGCGGCCGGCCGCGTCACGTGACACGGCCGGCCGCGTCACGTGACACGCTCGGTGACGCGGCGGTGGTGGGCGGTGACGGGCGGTGACGCGGCGGTGGTGGGCGGGGAAGCGATTTCACGCTATCTCCCGCAGGTAAGTATAGGGGCTCTGGGGGGCGCCGTGACGGGCTTCACTGCGTAATATTACGCGGCGGACCCCGTCACGCTCGTGGGAAGGAGGCCTTAAACCCTCGACACACAAAATCTACTCCAAAGTCTGGAAAAAATTTTCGGAGTGGTTAGGCCAGGACATCCAGCAGCTGGACCAGCCAGACATTCGTAAAATCTTAGATTTTCTCCAGGTGGGCCTGGATAAAGGTTTGAGTCCGAATACCCTCAAAGTCCAAATTGCGGCCTTGGGGGCATTCTTCGATCTCGCGCTGGCGGAGAACGGGTGGATTAGGAGATTTCTTAGAGGGGCGAGCAGATTACATCCATTCACACGGCCCACGGCACCACCCTGGGATCTGACCATAGTCCTTCAGGCCTTCTGCGACCCCCCCCCCCCCCATTCGAACCGATTACGGATCTATCCATCGCCTGGCTGACGTACAAGGTAGCCCTGCTTGTGGCAGTTACGTCGGCCAGACGCGTGGGGGAAATCCAGGCCCTCTCACGAAGGGCCCCATATATGACTATCCACCCAGACAAAATAGTTTTTTTTTTAGAACCGTCCTTCCAGCCTAAAGTATTGTCAGATTTCCACAAGGGTCAACCAATAGTTATTCCAGCCTTTTGCCAAAATTTCAAAAATGGAAAAGAACAAAAGCTCCATAATATAGACATCAAAAGAGCGGTACTAGCGTACCTTGAGGCAACGGAAAGTTTCAGGAAGTCTGACAAACTTTTCGTTCAATTTCAGGGGCAGGCCAAAGGAAAGGCCGCTTCTAAAGATGCGATCGCCAGGTGGCTCAGGAGAGCCATCCAGGAGGCTTACAAGGCCAAGGGCATCCCCCCTCCAGAAGGATTGAAGGCCCACTCAACGAGAGCGGTGGCATCCTCTTGGGCAGAGAGAGCGCACGCGTCGATTGAGCAAATCTGTAACGCAGCCACATGGACTTCAGGCCATACTTTCATTAAACATTATAGGCTGGACTTTAAATATAGTCAGGACGCATCCTTCGGTAGGAAGGTGCTCCAAGCCGTAATCCCTCCCTAAAAAGCCCATGCCACTTATTTGGTATTCCTCCAGCGTATGCTGTCATGATGTCATAGGGAAAACGGGAATTTTTTCTAACCGATAATTCCCTTTCGGGAAGACATCATGACAGCATATGGGCTTTTTTCCCCCCCTTACCAACATGGTTACCCTAGTTTGTCCATCACATGAGGTAATGTGTATGCTTTGACTTTGTTTTCTGAGGTGTGTGATGTCAATAAAAACACACCTTCTGGTTAAATAGCTGGTCACTGTGGTCATTTGGAACGCACTGGTGTTGGTGGAGGGGAGGTTCTTTTTATACTCTGCCTCTTCCTGTCCCTTCAGGTCAGCAGGTGAGCAACCTCCAGCGTATGCTGTCATGATGTCTTCCAGAAAGGGAATTATCGGTAAGAAAAAATTCCCGTTTTTCAGGTATTCAATTAACTGCGGATGCCTAATGATTGTCTATGGGCTGACTGAATTGTGGATCGTAAGGGAACTTAATTATCAGCATCTTTTATAAGTTTTTCTAATAAGCTGTAATACATCAGTATAGTAGTGTATTAGAAAGCTACCGTGTTTTCCTGGAAAAAAGACACTGTCTTATATTATTTTTGCCCCAAAAGAGGCACAGTGTCTTAATTTTGAGGGAAGGCTTATAATACTCACCTAGTAGACAGCATTTGGGTCCCTCGCGCTGAACTGCAGCAGGCCTCTGTGTACTCCTGATCGCCGACAGAACATTCTCTTCCTGGTGGCGGGGCATGAATACCCCGCCTCCAGCAAACCATTGCTCTGATTGGATCATCGAATGCCGCGTCAGCCAGTCAGAGCCAGCACTCGATTAACCATTCAATCACATCATTGAATGGCTGTGATTGGTTAATTGAGTGCTGCTTCTCATTGGCTGACATGGTGCTCGATCAACCAATCAAAGCAATCGCTTGCTAAAGGCGGGGTACTCAAGCCCCGCTACCAGAAAGCGAATGCTCTGTCGGCGTTCAGGGGTACACAGAAGCCTGCAGCAGCACCACAGCCCAATGCAAGGGACTGATACACAGTTTTTTTTTTCATGTAGTTTAGCTATGGCTTATTTTGGGGGGAGGTCTTTTTTTATTATTGGAGAAACACAGTATAAAGCTCAGCCAAGAGACTGAACTTCATAGGCCACCTGGCAGCTGGCAGACCCAGAGGCTATATTCACCAACCCATCAGAACCTCACGTTCACATCACAGGGGTCCGATAAGTGACAGAGGGAGCCCCCTCCCTCTGTCAGCCATTTAGATGCCGCAATCACACTGACTGTGACTTGCAAAGGGGTTAAGCACCGGAAAGCTGAGGTTTCTTCGGTACTTGGTGTTACAACAAGTACCAGGTTGTTATCCGAGCAAACACCCCCCCTGGCACAAGAGCCCAGCACCAAGCTTCTGATACAGCTGCCGGTGAGTGGTAAGGACAGGGAGGCAAACTCAGGATGACACCGGGCCCACAGTCCATGTTATCTGTGTAGCACCGCTCCTAGAAAAATACTCCTTAGAAAGGCACAAACTCTCTAACGGTCACTCACTCACTCCTGAAGACTTTAGGTCTGCATGGCGGACTCCAACAATTCAGTCATTCAGTGGAACTCCTGGGGATATTGGTCCCAGGGAAAAGGCCAAATCTCAGCCTTTTCCATCTTCACCACATGCAGGTTGAAAGTATCTGCATGCAGCCAGACTTCCCTCTCCTGCAGACGAAAACTCCAACAACCACCACAGAACTCCACAAAACAACTCAGAGCGCTCTCCAGACTCAGAACTTCACTCCTTGTCCCTCAATCATACACCTTGAAAACACATTTATGGGACAAGGTCATATAACAAACAAAAGATACATTTCCAGACAGTAAGCCATTCAGTGCTGCAGCTATGCAATATACTCTGGTATTATTGTATCTTGTTACCACCAGGAAGTAGGGGTGGAGACAAGATTGTGGCTGCTTGACAGGTCGGTGATGCCCCCTCGTAGTAATTGGCTGCACGGCATGCTCCCCTCCCTGAGCCTCACAGGTCCTGGCACTGAGGTCTCCTGCAGTAATTGCTCCTATGGGCGGCCAGCACTGCTGTCTGTGGCCGCCCATCTCCCCTTACCATGTCCCCTTTGCGGCCCCACTGTGAGTGTTCCCGGGGCCTGTACAGTGCCACCTGCAGTCCCCTTTACCGGCCCCGCTGTTAGTCGATCGGCAGCTGATGTTGTTGGGGAGAAACTTGTGCCCCACTATCTGCCGTTAGGCTCCTCATGCTGTGCGGGAGAAGGCAGCCGACAGACGCGTTGCTCTGCTGATGGGAACCCTGCAGAGCAGCACAGGGCCACCTGATGCAGTGGGGAAAGAAGGCAGCGGACAGACCAGCCGGTACATCTCAGCCCCAGTGGGCCACCTGATGCAGTGGGGGGGAGGAGGTGGGGAAGCCTGCAGACAGAACCAGCGGTCGATGTGAGGGCTGATGAGCGCCGCTGGGGCGGATCATGCTGTGCTGCAGAAGAGACTGAAGCACCAGTGGGGCAAACCGCAGGACGCTCGGTGAGTCACCGGGGCTACTGCAGACGGGGACGCAGCTCACAGCCGCCATAGCGGGTACAAATCAATAGACAGACGCTGCACTGACGGAGGCCAGGAACAGCTGCAGCCTCTTAAATGCTTTTTGCCTGCCATGGAGGGGTAGGGGTTAGTTTTCCTATTAGGCTTACATTTATAGCTGTAAAGGCTTTTGCATTCACAGCTAATAATGTACACTTAACCGGATAACTAAGCCCAAACAATAAACTTCCAGGGCAGCCAAAATGTAGTTCAGAGGTTGCAGCTATATTACCTTCAAGGACCTTACAGAAGTCACAAATCACATTCTATTACACATAGAATGGGAAGCACTGAGCGAGGAGTTAATGACGAGAGAACGATTCTCAATGATGATCTACCTGTCTAAACGTTCTGCAGGAGCGTGAACAACTAGCGGTGATGTCAATCGCTCCTGCAGAACGTAGCCGACAGTTGCCCAGTATAAATGGGCCTTTAGAAACACGGATGTAGTTTGTGGGTAAGAGCATACGTAGTGTGCAGCTGTATGTTTCTATAGGGCGCTCTTGCACAAAGACAACTAAACCAATTGAGATACAAGAGGTCTTGTAAAATACTGCTGGAGAGAGTGTTCAAGGCGCCCAGAGGAATTGCAGCATGCGAGGAGTGAGCCCACAGCCAAGGAGATGGCAGGGATAGAGTTGTCACTTGTCACGGTGGTTCTACCATCTCCTCCCCTGTAAGGCTAGCACAGGACCTGTCCAAGTTACTACAGGGAGGAAGTCACTGGAAACTGCGGTGCGGTTTTAACTTACAACTCGTTGTCATGGGCATACGCCAACATTCCTTCCTCTGCGGTGAATCCGGATGATGGAATAATAGTCCAAACGCACAGGGGGTAGTTTGAAACAAAGCCAAGAATGGATGGCAGTGTTACTTTACTTGTAAATCCAAACAGAACAGTTCAACAGGTACATGGGCCAAAACAAGTCATTGGTGCAGATGCAGCTGATGGTGCGACAGGGAGGAAATCACAGGATGAATATCCGGCCCACAGTCTTAGTGATTTGTGTGACTCCGCTCCTGGCCAAAACTCCTTTCCTCTCTCTTCCACCTCTCTACCGGTCAACACTCACTCTCAAAGGCAGCACTCAGCGCTGCATGGTGATCTCCTCTCATCCGCTCATTCTGTAGAACTTCTAGGGGTAGTAGTCCCAGGGTAACTTTTAGGCCATCGCTCAGCCTCCTCCATTATAACACACGCAGACCATTCAGTGTCTGTGGGGGTCCAAATAACTCTGGCTCCTGCCAACTCCTCTTGCAAACACCAACACTGACTTTCCTAAACTCACTCTTTGCAGACAGACTTGCACATAATCTTTGCAAACACCTATATGAAGCATGGTCACATGACTTCCAAACTCACAACATAAAATGATACATTTACAGCAGACAGACAGCTCATTTGCAGACATTAACCCTTTCATTCCTGCAAACTCTAATACAGATTCTGATGATTTATTCCCCATTCCAAGACAATGTACAAGACAATACAGACAACATATAGCAGACATTTTGGAGGGGCCCTATTAGTTCTGGGCCACTACACAATCAGATCTCACAACTTATATCCCTAGCACTAGATACAAAATCAGAACTTTGGTCATCACAGCCTGCATCATCACGTCTCTTTATTTAAACCCTTTTGATACATGAAGTCTGTTATAGAATTCTATATCATTCCAAATACCTTTGACAGCTGTAAAATGGTTTTTGTCATTTTGCTCATATTAATAGCTTAGTTAATAATAGCTTAGTTAAGCACAAATCATATACAACGGAGGAGCGGCAGAGTCATTGGTCACAGTTTGATGTCAGTAAATGGTATTTAAGGACCAGACCCCCTGAAATGCAAACCCCAGAACAGACCCCTCTATGACTTCACAGCCCAGATTCTTTCGGTAATGGAGGCATCACACAAAAGTTTGTGCTGTGTATTTGTGCATCAACGAGGTTTGAGGAGAATCATAATCGGCGTGTTGCTTGTGCTTCTGCACATATAACTGTAATTTTTATGCACAAGGCCAATTCACACACGAGTGAATTTAATGGCTATTTAAGCCTAATAAGGTCCAGCTGTATTTTTTTCCTGTGTTTTGCTCAGTGTCACACCCTTCCCTTGTGTATTTTCGCACCTGCCATAGACATCTATAGCACTTTTGCTGAGAAAAATGCAGGAAAATAGAGCAGGACCTATTTTCATGCATGTGTGCTTAAGAGTCCAGGCCCCGAGGCAGTAAAAGCAGCCCCAAACACTGATGCCCTCTCCACCATGTGTCGCAGCTGGGATGAGGTTCAGGTGTCGGGGTGTGGGTTCTTTTTCCTCCAGAAATAGCATTGGGTATTTTTCCTACAAAGTTCCAGTTTTGTCTTCTCTTTCCATAGAACATTTTCCAAGAACCATTGTGGTGCATCCAGGTGTCTCAGGAAAACTAGATAGGTCACAGTGTTTATTTGGATAACAGCGCCTTCCCTCGTGGTGTCCCTCCATTAATATTAATTGTGTTCACTGATCTGGATTATGATTTCCTCCAGCAGGCTTTTGGGGTATTTTGTCGCTTTCCTAATTATGTCGTGTGCACACATCATCGTGGAGCAAATTAGACACAAGCTATCAGCCTCATATCCAAAATGGCTCTCTGCCCAGAAACAGCCAGACAGGGCCTTTTATTGTAAAGCATAACATGGGCGGGCAACAGGTTACATCAGTAACATATAGGATTCTCATTTGTCGGATCATATAGAATCCCCCCTCCTTCCTGCCCACCTTCTCTCAAGTCCAATGTATAAGCAAGTCTTTGTCTCACAAACGTGCTCAAAACTGAAACTGGAAGTACATATCTCTTTGTTCAAGAAGATCCTGTGTGGGGGATGGGGAGGACTGGGAAAACACTCAAGCAATAACATATAACACTGTGATTTAACTCTTTCCTTATGCAGCAGAGTTTCACATTAGGCTGAAGTCACAAAACACACATAATACATCTAGTGCAAATCGATAGACATTTTATACTAATTGATTATCATGTCTATCACAATCCCCCCTTAAAATGTCTATCCTCTAACTCTCTATCTAATTTTCACAGTTCTCTGCGCGTGAGCCTATAACTGGAGCGCATTGAAGGTTCGTTTTAGAGTCTTCAAGGGGGTGTAGGACTTGTCCACTCCTTCTGGGGATGCATCCAGCAAACTCATGGTGGGAGCGGCTTTTCCAGCATCAGTTTCACAGGTCTCTGACACAGGGGATAACACAGCAGACTAGAACAGAAAAGGTAACCATCAGTTCACATACAACAGCGACGCCCGTCTGTACCAGGATCCTTTACCACCCGCTCATCCATGGCGAGTGCTGGTCCCAAAAGTTAGCTCTTTTTAGTCAGTGCGGTCAGCTTCTTAATGGCAACTGCGTCTTTACCCGCGGGTCACGTGTCGTCTGGGATGTAGGTACAACAAGTCTCCCCTATCATCTTACAGACACTCCCCTTTTTAGCTAAAGTCATATCTAAGGTCATTCTATTTTTTAAAAAAAGTCAGTCGAGGTAGGTCCTATTGGTCGACTAGTCCCTATAAGGCGTCTCTAGTATAATTTATAAACCACTGTTAATTATAATAAAACATAATTAATCCAATCAACGTTTATTTACCATAATGACCAGGAAAATGGACTCGAATCTAGTTTTAACTTGGTCTCTAATTTTTAAAACTTGTCAGGTACCCCCCTTGGCTATCCTATGATGTCAATGTACACGTGTAGATCAAAACTACCACCAGGGGTCTCTCTTCTCGCTCTAGCATAATGTTACAATACTAGTAGCGTGCACAGGTACGCACGGCGTGGGACTCCCTAATCTTCACCCACACCAATGTCCCTCCTGGAGATAGTCCTAATGGTGAACACGTCCAGGTCGCCTCACCCTTGCGTCAGGGTTTTCCCACTGCCCGTAAGTCCCTACTCCTAGGAGGGGGGATCCCTACCTCACCTCAGAGGGAGGCCATGGATTCCCTGGGCTCATTTCCGGGCATCCATACCCTCTATCTGTACAAGTTAACACCCCACAGGGTGTGCCCTCGCCGGAACCTAAGGTCTTCTGCACTATCCCTTGGCAAATGGGAATTCCACTGACAATCCATCTTAGGAGATCGGGGCAGGCACAGTACTAGTACATTTCTCCTTTCCTTTGGTAGCGTATGTGGTTGGCATTATCGGAACTGGCTCTTCATCCTTTTTTAAACAAGGGAAATATTGGTGAGTTCCCCAAAAATCTCCCTCTACCCTGCCTAATTGCCCGGCAGGTGTAGTTTCCAGGGTAGTCAGTAACACTCTCTCCGGTGCAAAACACTTAGGTAGTTATAGAGTATTCCTTCTTCCATTTCTCACGGACAGTGTAATTAGCGGAAATGTTCGTGAAGAGACTAATAAACCACTCTTCAGCATCTACAGGGAGATTTAGGGGGACCATCCCCGAGTGTGGTCGGGCACTACCGCACATGCAACAGTTAGACTTGTTGCTCCTGTTAGCATTGTACCTCATCAACTCCAATCAGAGATTCTGGTCAGAGTAGCCAGTCGCTACTGTCAAGGTGTCCTCAAAAGGTAGGGTCGGCTATGATCATCATGTTCGTCAAGGTCTTTATCTTACGGCGGAGGGGGTTAATTATGGGCACGGGACTAAGTGAAGGCTTCCATTCGGCTGCATCTACCATACCCCTTATTTTAAACTTCCCTAAGGGATCTGTCCTCCCGTACCGGTATGTCCCCAGACTATAAGTCTCCCCCGTCCCCCGGGCTTGGATCTCCCATGGTTAATGTAAAAACCGCATTAAAACCAAGCAACATACTAAGTTCAGCCTTCCAATACCTGCTGTCCTTATTATTCTCAAGGAGGGTTATACGACTAATTAGGGATTTCCCGCTCCTATCTTTCTTATTTAAGGCACTTCGCGGTTTATCGGACTAGTGTATTCCTGTGTTACATCCCACTAATCCCCAATAACGGCAGTCTTCTCCCCAGACGTTATCAGTGGCGCAAGCATATTGTATTCCCTGGGTATATAAGTCATATAACCAGCTGGACTGAGCTAAATCTGGCCTGCGGTGGGATCTTGCGCCTAGACACGGGACCACAGTACAATAGTCGAAGGAATATGCGGCTACTTGAGCATTGGACGAGTTATACTAGAAGGTAACCATACCCCCATATTCTTCCGACTAAGAATTCCAGTTGCCACCCTCCTCTCTCACTAGCCCTAACCAGAGTAATGTCCTCGGCACAACTAAGACTGGTCTCCCGGATCCGAAGCTTTCTTACAGTATGAAGCGTGGATCCATGTAAGTCTTTCGGCTAGTTTCACAGCTGTGGCAGTAGTCAGAAGCACCTGGTAGGGGCCATCAAATCGGGGCTCAAGAGGGTGCTTCCTGGGGAACTTCTTGACGCACACCCAATCCCCAGGCTGCAAGATATGTGTCCCAGTGTCTGCCTCTGAGTCTGGAAGAGAACACCTGTGCATAGGCTTTGGTTAGTTCTTTAACAACGGAAATCACATACTCAGTCAACACATCAGATTGTAATTGTAACTACTGAGGATAGTAACGACCTAGCCTTGGGGCTAGCCCAAACAATCTCGTAGGGAGATAATGTATAATCCCCCCTGGGTTCATATCTAACACTGTATAAGGCTATTGGATGACAGTCTTTCCAAAGTGGCGTCATTTTTAAGTATCTTACTTTTTAGCGTGCCACTACGTCTCTCCACCTTTCCACTACTCTAAAGGTGGTACAGTATGTAAAAGTCCTGGGATACACCCAGAGCAGACATGACATGTTACATTCACCTGTGAAGTTTATACCTCTGTCTGACTCTGAATCACTTCTGGTACCCCATATTCACAGTTTACCTCGTTCATGAGCTTCTTTGCGGTTACCTACTTGTTTGCCTTGGTAACAGGGTCAGCCTCCAACCTGCAAAGACATCAACAACAACAAGCACGTATTCATACTTCCCAACAAGTGGGAGCTGAACGTAGTCAATTTGCAATCCCTGAAATGGGTAGAGTGGTCTAGGCAAGTGTGATGTGGCAAATTTACTTCTGCCCTGTCTCACCCATGGCATAGATCATGCTAAACCGGACAAATGATGCAGCAGCTACAGAGAACCTAGAAGTCGCCCAACCTCTTTCAAGCGTCGTCGTCATTACTGCTTTACTAGGTGGGTCTTTCCGTCCATCAGCTGGGCCATCATGGGATACAGGAACTGTGGTGGGCAAGTGCTGTTGACTGTTCACCACACGCTGTCCTGTTTCTGCTGCTCCCATATTAGTCCATTTATTCTTTTCTTCCTTGCTGGCTTGTAACTGTAAAAGTCTTTTAGCATATCAAAGTCCAAATTTTTGTCAATGTCCAAAGTTTTTTACCACTGACTCATGCCGTCAGTATCTTTCTTCTTTCTTCCACGGCTTAAAGGCCGCTGCCTTTGCTGCGCTGTCAGCGAGGGTGTCGTCTCTCGCCTCTCCAGTGTAGGAATCGGTGCGAACTCTCAACTTTGTCAGGTAGAAGCAGGGCCTCCATGCGACTCTGTACCGCTGCACCATTCTCAATTGGTTGTCCTGTTGAGGTAAAAAAACTGTCTGGCCTTCCATATTGGGCCGTAATCATGAGCTGTGCCAAATGCATACCAGGAGTCAGTGTAAAGGGTTGCCGTCTTACCTCTCACCACTCCACTCGCCTCAGTGAGGGCCTTCAATTCCGCTTCTTGTACTGTGACATGCGGAGGCAGAGCTTCTGCTTCTAGGACATCTTGTTGTGTGACCACTGCATATCCGATGTGGAGTCATCAGTCCTCACCCTGGTACCATCTGCAAAAAGCTCAACATATGCATTATCAACAGGGGTTCTGGTAACTGTTTGCACACCTGCAGTTTCTTACCGAATTAGTACTAAATAATCGTGCTGATGTTCTATTTCACATGGCTCGGAATCTTGTAGCACAAAATCATTTATTTATTTTTTTTTCAAACCCAATAGCTGATCTACAACACCTAGATCATCTATGACCCAGATCACCTATGCCTCCCCCCTTTTGAACCGCAATACTCAATGGAAAAAGAGTCATTGCGTTCAAACTAGTAAACCAAGAGGCACAAAAACAAGCACTTTGTAGGTCAAGGTGACATTGTATGCAGCGAAGTCTGAGCGAAAATATCCTTTAGATTTTTTTTTCAGGTTGCAGTTAGCATTTTTTACCACAAGGGGGCGCCACACAATTCAAATTTTACGTCACCCAGTGTAATAGTATTTCAGGGTATGGCCAGCGTTTAGCTTTTACTCTCCTGTTGGAATATAATTATAGCTTCAGTGTAAACTGACACTAGAATATACAAAAGACTTAAAGAAAAACTAAAGAATACGGATGAATTAACATCCTACTCTGGGCAATTCAGTCCCTCTTTCTTCACATAAAAAGTAAAATTACTTCACCAAATTGCATGAAAAAAGTTTGCTGGGTGACTATAGGGAAATTATTTCATCTGTAGGAGCCTTCCATAACATCATTTGTCTGAGCATCCATTGGAGAAGCGGGCAGTGGAAAACAGAGCCCCTGGAAACATGAAAGAGCGTCCCCTGTCATGTATTCCTGGTCTCTGCCCCCCATGCATAAACTCCAATCTTCCATGCACTATAAACCAGCTTAGTCATCTACTATGTCCCAAGCTGCATCTTCACAAAGGTTTGTTTCCCTGAACTTATCACACATCCAAAGTGGCCACATCTTGGAGCGCAACAAAGTCTGGTCAAACAAAACCTTACTTCAGACAATCATGATGTTAGCACTGGATACAGTGGCATTGGGGAATATAGGCCTCCCAAATGCAGCAAAATGGCCGCCAGAGGCAGAAAGGGGCGGGGCTACAAATCTCCCAGGCGAGGCAAAATGGCCGCCGGAGGAACGGGCGGGCTCAGGAGTAGCAGCACTTCCAGGTGAGGCAAGATGGCCGCTGAGTAGCAGCACTTCCAGGTGAGGCAAGATGGCCGCTGAGTAGCAGCACTTCCAGGTGAGGCAAGATGGCCGCTGGAGGAATGGGCGGGCCCAGGTCCTGTCCCGGATGGGGAGGGACCGGAAGTAACATCACACACCCTGAAAGTGAGCACATGGGGGGGAAGTAACTTCAGGGTGGGGGCAGGCCTCACTACATTTACTGCAGAGTCACACTATGTTGGATTGTAAACATTGCAAGCGCGGCCGCCATTACAGGGAGGGGCTGTAGTCAACACAAAGGCATTACATTGTTCATAAGCAATACACATACCCCCCTACATGCTTTCTCCTCTTCAATCTCTTAATTACGTTATACCTCCTCCTAGCAATCTAAAAACGCCTTTCTTTCTGCTAGGCTTCCTGCTCATCTTCTGAAAACTTTCTACAATCTATCTTATCTGTCTATAACCTGGCATTTCTTTCTGCAACTTTTCCTGGTCCTTTCCCATTGTTCAGTAAACTCTGCTCCCTTCCCTTCAGCAACCAGATCACAAGCTCTATGACCTTTGCCCTTGCTCACTTTGCTCCCCATTCTCTAAACAACCTGCGTCTATGCCTGAACCTTCTCAATCTGCTCAACTCTATTCTATTCGAAGTTTCTGGACACAATAGTGTTTCTCTTGTAAAATCTGCTTTCTTCAAATCCTTCCAATATAACCTCTTTCCCACTCAGAAAAGACAAAGGAAACAGAAAGGGTTAATTGAAAAAAGCTTTCAGTTCACTCTCTTATCAGCACCCCTCCCCGCAATAATAAACACTGCACATTCTTTCTATAATAGCAGACAGACGGGATTACTGGAGAATACCCACAACGGCTCAAGGTATATATATATCTCATCCACCTTTATATCAACCCAAGGTCTACTAGCAATCCCGAAGAGCACTTCCTGTACACGTCCTAGACAGGACATTTAGCTATACACAGAGACTGACGATTATTTTCAATGACCAAGAGTTTCTGGAGCCAGCCGTCACACCACGGCTATATTCACCCGTAAATACTAGGGATGAGCGAACGTGTCCGTTACGGACACATCCGCACCCGGACACCGGCTTTGCCGAACACTGCAGTGGGGGGCGGGGAGATACGCGGCGGCGCGGGCGGCAGTAGCGGGGAACAGGGGGGAGCCCTCTCTCTCTCCCTCTCCCCCCCACTCCCCGCCGCACCCCCCCCCGCGCTGCCACGGCGGCCCCCGAACTTTTTCGCCCGAACACTGAAGTGTTCGCAAAGTTCGGTGTTCGGGCGAAAAAGGGGCGGAGCCGAACGTGTTCGCTCATCTCTAGTAAATACCTTTTCACATATGAGAACATAACACGCTCAATCATAAATGTAAGTATACGTATCATAAATCTTCCTAACCTCACACTAGTATTACCTAGGAGCACGTGTCACTGGCGTGTTCCCTCAGACTTAAACAGCCGAGTCCGCCCTCCTGACACATTAACCCTCACAGAATTTATCTCTTGGTCTTGCATACACAATTTTTAACTGTCTCAGACACAACAGCATACAAAATACCCCTAGACAGGTAAAAACGGTGGTCTTTCGAGTGGACAGACCTGTCTTTCAGTGAAGGTCCAGTCTGGATCAGATACAGGCAGATTTAGCAGTCAGAACCCAGATCACATCGGTAGATTTACATAAAGCAATCTTACCGTGTTCTGTAGATTTTCGGGCCCCTGAGTTCTGCGTGCCATCTGCCGATCTCTGTATGTTCCAGGCTGTGACCTCACAGATCCACTCGCTCACCCAAGGACGACACTGATCTGGATTATGATTTCCTCCAGCAGGCTTTTGGGGTATTTTGTCGCTTTCCTAATTATGTCGTGTGCACACATCATCGTGGAGCAAATTAGACACAAGCTATCAGCCTCATATCCAAAATGGCTCTCTGCCCAGAAACAGCCAGACAGGGCCTTTTATTGTAAAGCATAACATGGGCGGGCAACAGGTTACATCAGTAACATATAGGATTCTCATTTGTCGGATCATATAGAATCCCCCCTCCTTCCTGCCCACCTTCTCTCAAGTCCAATGTATAAGCAAGTCTTTGTCTCACAAACGTGCTCAAAACTGAAACTGGAAGTACATATCTCTTTGTTCAAGAAGATCCTGTGTGGGGGATGGGGAGGACTGGGAAAACACTCAAGCAATAACATATAACACTGTGATTTAACTCTTTCCTTATGCAGCAGAGTTTCACATTAGGCTGAAGTCATAAAACACACATAATACGTCTAGTGCAAATCGATAGACATTTTATACTAATTGATTATCATGTCTATCACATTCACTTGGTTTTCTATTAGTGGACACATGGACAGAGTTTATTTAGAATCTAGAATCTTCTGTACGCCTTTTGCTGTTACCCGTGGCTTCTTTGTCACCACTTTTAGGATTACCCATTATGCTCTTGGAGAGATCTTAGCAGGACACCCACCTCTAACCTGTTCACACTGCAGATATTTGCAGTGGATTTGGCACTGAAATTGCATCAAATCTGTGATAAATCCAAAATGCTCCATTGCTGTCATTGAAGTCTCATTTTTTTGTACCCACTGAAATGAATTTTCTTCTTTTGTACATAATTTCTCTAACCATGGATTGCTGTACAACTGATCTGGATTACGGTTTTCTCCAGGAGGTTTCGGGGTATTTTGTAGCTTCCAAATTGTACAGTGTGCACACATCATCGAGCAGATTAGACACAAGCTATCAGCCTCATATCCAAAATGGCTCTCTGGGCAGAAACACCCAGACAGCCCCTTTTATTGTAAAGCATAAAATGGGCGTGCAACAAATTACATCAGTAACATATAGGATTCTCACTTGTCGGATCATATAGAATTCCCCCTCCTTCCTGCCCACCTTCTCTCAAGTCCAATGTATAAGCAAGTCTTTGTCTTACAAACATGTGCTTAAAACTGAAAGTGAAAGTAGATATCTCTTTGTTGAAGAAGATTCTGTGTGGGGGATGGGGAGGACTGGGAAAACACTCAAGATGAACACATAAGCAATAACATAACACTGTGATTTAACTCTTTCCTTATGCAGCAGAGTTCCACATTAGGCTGAAGTCACAAAACACACATAATACGTCTAGTTTAGTACAAATCGATAGACATTTTATACTAACTAATCATCATGTCTATCACAATCCCCCCTTAAAATTTCTATCCTCTAACTCTCTATCTGATTTTCACAGTTCTCTGCGCATGAGCCTATAACTGGAGCGTGTTGAAGGTTCGTTTTAGAGTCTTCAAGGGGGTGTAGGACTTGTCCACTCCTTCTGGGGATGCATCCAGCAAACTCATTGTGGGAGAGGCTTTTCCAGCATCAGTTTCACAGGTCTCTCTGACACAGGGGATAACACAGCAGACTAGAACAGAAAAGGTAACCATCAGTTCACATACAACAGCGACGCCCGTCTGTGCCAGGATCCTTTACCACCCGCTTATCCATGGCGAGTGCTGGTCCCAAAAGTTAGCTCTTTTTAGTTAGTGCGGTCAGCTTCTTTAATGACAAGTGCGTCTTTACCCATTGGTCACGTGTCGTCTAGGATGTGGGTACAAGTCTCCCCTATCATCTTACAGACACTCCCCTTTTTAGCTAAAGTCATATCTAAGGCCATTCTATTTTGAAAAGTCATAGTCGAGGTAGGTCCTATTGGTCGACTAGTCCCTATAAGGCGTCTCTAGTATAATTTATAAACCACTGCTAATTATAATAAACATAATTAATCCAATCAACATTTATTTACCATAATGATCAGGAAAATGGACTCGAATCTAGTTTTAACTTGGTCTCTATTTTTTTAAAACTTGTCAGGTACCCCCCTTGGCTATCCTATGACGTCAATGTATACGTGTAGATCAAAACAACCACCAGGGGTCTCTCTTCTCGCTCTAGTATAATGTTACAATACTAGTAGCGTGCACAGGTACGCACGGCGTGGGACTCCCTAATTTTCACCCACACCAATGTCCCTCCTGGAGATAGTCCTAATGGTGAACACGTCCAGGTCGCCTCACCCTTGCGTCAGGGTTTTCCCACTGCCCGTAAGTCCCTACTCCTAGGAGGGGGGATCCCTACCTCACCTCAGAGGGAGGCCATGGATTCCCTGGGCTCATTTCCGGGCATCCATACCCTCTATCTGTACAAGTTAACACCCCACAGGGTGTGCCCTCGCCGGAACCTAAGGTCTTCTGCACTATCCCTAGGCAAATGGGAATTCCACTGACAATCCATCTTAGGAGATCGGGGCAGGTGCAGTACTAGTACATTTCTCCTTTTCTTTGTAGCGTATGTGGTTGGCATTATCGGAACTGGCTCCCCATCTTTTTCAAACAAGGGAAATATTGGTGAGTTCCCCAAAAATCTCCCTCCACCCTGCCTATTTGCCTGGCAGGTGTAGTTTTCAGGGTAGTCAGTAATACTCTCTCTGGTGCAAAACACTTAAAGGGGTTGTCCCGCGCCGAAACGGGTTTTTTTTTTTTCAACCCCCCCCCCCCCAGTTCGGCGCGAGACAACCCCGATGCAGGGGTTAAAAAAAAAAAACGGGTAGTACTTACCCGAATCCCGGCGGTCCGGCGTCTTCATACTTACCTGGTGAAGATGGCCGCCGGGATCTTCTCCCTCGGTGGACCGCAGGGCTTCTGTGCGGTCCATTGCCGATTCCAGCCTCCTGATTGGCTGGAATCGGCACGTGACGGGGCGGAGCTACACGGAGCCGGCATCCTGCACGAGCGGCCCCATTGAGGAAAGAAGAAGACCCGGACTGCGCAAGCGCGTCTAATTTGGCCATTAGACGCCGAAAATTAGATGGCTCCATGGAAACGAGGACGCTAGCAACGGAGCAGGTAAGTGAAAAACTTCTTATAACTTCTGTATGGCTCATAATTAATGCACAATGTACATTACAAAGTGCATTAATATGGCCATACAGAAGTGTATAGACCCACTTGCTGCCGCGGGACAACCCCTTTAAGTAGTTATAGAGTATTCCTTCTTTCACTTCTCACGGACAGTGTAATTAGTGGAAATGTTCGTGAAGAGACTAATAAACCACTCTTCAGCATCTACAGGGAGATTCAGGGGGACAATCCCCGAGTGTAGTCGGGCACTACCGCACACACAACAGTTAGACTTGTTGCTCCTGTTAGCATCGTACCTCATCAACTCCAATCAGAGATTCTGGTCAGAGTAGCCAGTCGCTACTGTCAAGGTGTCCGCAAAAGGAAGGGCCGGCTATGATCATCATGTTCGTCAAGGTCTTTATCTTACGACGGAGGGGGTTAATTATGGGCACGGGACTAAGTGAAGGCTTCCATTCGGCTGCATCTACCATATCCCTTATTTTAAACTTCCCTAAGGGATCTGTCCTCCCGTACCGGTATGTCCCCAGACTATAAGTCCCTCCGTCCCCCGGGCTTGGATCTCCCATGGTTAATGTAAAAACCGCATTAAAACCAAGCAACATACTAAGTTCAGCCTTCCAATAACTGCTGTCCTTATTATTTTCAAGGAGGGTTATACGACTAATTAGGGATTTCCCGCTCTTATCTTTCTTATTTAAGGCACTTCGCGGTTTATAGGACCAGTCTATTCCTGTGTTATATCCCACTAATCCCCAATAACAGCAGTCTTCTCCCCAGACGTTATCAGTGGCGCAAACATATTGTATTCCCCGGGTATGTAAGTCATATAACCAGCTGGACTGAGCTAAATCTGGCCTGCGGTGGGATCTTGCACCTAGACACGGGACCACAGTACAATAGTCGAAGGAATATGCGGCTACTTGAGCATTGGACGAGTTATACTAGAAGGTAACCATACCCTCATATTCTTCCGACTAAGGATTCCAGTTGCCACCCTCCTCTCTCACTAGCCCTAACCAGAGTAATGTCTTTGGCACAACTAAGACTGGTCTCCCGGATCTGAAGCTTTCTTACAGTATGAAGCATGGATCCATGTAAGTCTTTCGGCTAGTTTCACAGCTGTGGCAGTAGTCAGAAGCACCTGGTAGGGGCCATCAAATCGGGGCTCAGGAGGGTGCTTCCTGAGGAACGTCTTGACGCACACCTAATCCCCAGGCTGCAAGATATGTGTCCCAGTGTCTGCCTCTGAGTCTGGAAGAGAACACCTGTGCATAGGCTTTGGTTAGTTCTTTAACAACGGAAATCACATACTTAGTCAACACATCAGATTGTAATTGTAACTACTGAGGATAGTAACGACCTAGCCTTGGGGCTAGCCCAAACAATCTCGTAGGGAGATAATGTATAATCCCCCCTGGGTTCATATCTAACACTGTATAAGGCTATTGGATGACAGTCTTTCCAAAGTGGCGTCATTTTTAAGTATCTTACTTTTTAGCGTGCCACTACGTCTCTCCACCTTTCCACTACTCTAAAGATGGTACAGTATGTAAAAGGCCTGGGATACACCCAGAGCAGACATGACATGTTACATTCACCTGCGAAGTTTATACCTCTGTCTGACTCTGAATCACTTCTGGTACCCCATATTCACAGTTTACCTCGTTCATGAGCTTCTTTGCGGTTACCTACTTGTTTGCCTTGGTAACAGGGTCAGCCTCCAACCTGCAAAGACATCAACAACAACAAGCACGTATTCATACTTCCCAACAAGTGGGAGCTGAACGTAGTCAATTTGCAATCCCTGAAATGGGTAGAGTGGTCTAGGCAAGTGTGATGTGGCAAATTTACTTCTGCCCTGACTCACCTATGGCATAGATCATGCTAAACTGGACAAATGATGCAGCAGCTACAGAGAACCTAGAAGTCGCCCATCCTCTTTCAAGCGTCGTCGTCATTGCTGCTTTACTAGGTGGGTCTTTCCGTCCATCAGCTGGGCCATCATGAGATACAGGAACTGTGGTAGGCAAGTGCTGTTGACTGTTCACCATACGCTGTCCTGTTTCTGCTGCTCCCATATTAGTCCATTTATTCTTTCCTTCCTTACTGGCTTGTAACTGTAAAAGTCTTTAGCATATCAAAGTCCAAATTTTTGTCAATGTCCAAAGTTTTTACCACTGACTCATGCCGTCAGTATCTTTTCTTCTTTCTTCCACGGCTTGAGGGCCGCTGCCTTTGCTGTGCTGTCAGCGAGGGTGTCGTCTCTCGCCTCTCCAGTGTAGGAATCGGTGCGAACTCTCAACTTTGTCAGGTAGAAGTAGGACCTCCATGAGACTCTGTACTGCTGCACCATTCTCAATTGGTTGTCCTGCTAAGGTAAAAACTGTCTGGCCTTCCATATTGGGCCGTAATCATGAGCTATGCCAAATGTATACCAAGAGTCAGTGTAAAGGGTTGCCGTCTTACCTCTCGCCACTCTACACGTCTCAGTGAGGGCCTTCAATTCCGATTTTTGTACTGGGACATGCGGAGACAGAGCTTCTGCTTCTAGGACATCTTGTTGTGTGACCACTGCATATCCGATGTGGAGTCATCAATCCTCACCCTGGTACCATCTGCAAAAAGCTCAACATATGCATTATCAACAGAGGTTCTGGTAACTGTTTGCATATCTGCAGTTTCTTACTGTATTAGTACTAAATAATCGTGCTGATATTCTATTTCACATGGCTCGGAATCTTGTTATCTTATTCCATTTATTTATTTATTTTAAAAACCCAACAGCTGATCTACAACACCTAGATCATCTATGACCCAGATCACCTATGCCTCCCCCCTTTTGAACTGGAATACTCAATGGAAAAAAGAGTAATTGCGTTCAAACTAGTAAACCAAGAGGCATAAAAACAAGCACTTTGTAGGTCAAGGTGACATTGTATGCAGCGAAGTCTGAGCGAAAATATCCTTTAGATTTTTTTTTTTTTTTCAGGTCGCAGTTAGCATTTTTTAACACAAGGGGGCGCAACACAAGTAAAATTTTACGTCACCCAGTGTAATAGTATTTCAGGGAATGGCCAGTGTTTAGCTTTTACTCTCCTGTCGGAATATAATTATATGCTTCAATGTAGACTGACACTAGAATATACAAAAGACTTAAAGAAAAACTAAAGAATACGGATGAATTAACATCCTACTCTGGGCAATTCAGTCCCTCTTTCTTCACATAAAAAGTAAAATTACTTCATCAAATTGCGTGAAAAAGTTTGCTGGGTGACTGTAGGGAAATTATTTCGTCTGTAGGAGCCTTCCATAACATCATCTGTCTGAGCATCCATTGGAGAAGCGGGCAGTGGAAAACAGAGCCCCTGGGAACATGAGAGAGCGTCCCCTGTCATGTATTCCTGGTCTCTGCCCCATGCATCAACTCCAATCTTCCATGCACTATAAACCAGCTTAGTCATCTACTATGTCCCAAGCTGCATCTTCACAAAGGTTTGTTTCCCTGAACTTATCACACATCCAAAGTGGCCACATCTTGGAGCGTAAGAAAGTCTGGTCAAACAAAACCTTACTTCAGACAATCATGATGTTAGCACTGGATACAGTGGCATTGGGGAATATAGGCCTCCCAAGTGCAGCAAAATGGCCGCCAGAGGCAGAAAGGGGCGGGGCTACAGATCTCCCAGGTGAGGCAAAATTGCTGCCGGAGGAAGGGTCGGGGCCAGGGGCAGCAGATCTCCCAGGTGAGGCAAAATGGCCGCTGGAGGAGGAAGGGGCGGGGCCAGGTCCTGTCCCAGATGGGGAGGGACCAGAAGTAACATCACACACCCTGAAAGTGAGCACATGGGGGGAAGTGCTGCAGAGTCACACTATGTGGGGTTGTAAACATTGCAAGCACGGCCGCCATTACAGGGAGGGGCTGTAGTCAACACAAAGGCATTACATTGTTCATTAGCAATACACATACCCCACTACATGCTTTCTCCTCTTGAATCTCTTATCTACGTTATACCAAAAAACTAGCTAAAAACGCCTTTCTTTCTGCTAGGCTTCCTGCTCATCTTCTGAAAACTTTCTACAGTCTATCTTATCTGTCCATACTCATTTCTGCTTATCTGTCCATGACCTGACATTTCTTTCTGCAACTTTTCCGGATCCTTCTCTTTGTATAACATTTTCTACATGTTTTGCATATTCCAAAACATCCTGTACTGATCTCTCATTCTATTCTGCCTGCTTATTCTAACCTATTCGAAGTTTCTGGACACAGTAGTGTTTCTCTTGTAAAATCTGCTTTCTTCAAATCCTTCCAATGTAACCTCTCTTTCCCACTCAGATTACAATGCACATTAATTCCACAAAATACAAGACAAAGGGAACGGAAGGGTTAATTGAGAAATGCTCTCAGTGGTTTAACTTCAGTCCACTCTCTTATCAGCACCCCTCCCCCCAATAATAAACACTGCACATTCTTTCTATAATACCAAACAGACGGGATTACTGGAGAATACCCACAACGGCTCAAGGTATATATCTCATCTACCTTTACAGGACATTTTAGCTATACACATAGACTGACGATTATTTTCAATGACCAAGAGTTTCTGGAAGCTTCAGCCGTCACACCACAGCTATACTTCTCCGCGTATATACCTTTTAACATATGAGAACTTAACACGCTCAATCATAAAGGTAAATTCCCGCGTATCATAAATCTTAACCTCACACTAGTTACCTAGGAGCAAGTGTCTCCCCGGCGTGCTCCCTCAGACTTAAACAGCCGAGTCCGCCCTTCTGACACATTAACCCTCACAGAATTTATCTCTTGGTCTTGTATACACAATGTTTAACCGTCTCAGACACAACAGCCACAGCATACAAAATACCCCTAGACAGGTAACATGGTGGTTTTTCGGGTGGACAGAACTAGAGTTATTACCTGTCTTTCAGTGAAGGTCCAGTCTGGATCAGATACAGGCAGATTTAGCAGTTAGAAATCAGTTTGACACAGGTAGATAAAGCAATCTTACCGTGTTCTGTAGATTTTGGGCCCCTGAGTTCCGCATGCTATCTGCCGGTCTCTATACGTTCCAGGCTGTGACTTCACAGATCCACCCGCGCACCCAGGGACGACACTGATCTGGATTACGGTTTTCTCCAGGAGGTTTTGGGGTATTTTGTAGCTTCCAAATTGTACAGTGTGCACACATCATCGAGCAGATTAGACACAAGCTATCAGCCTCATATCCAAAATGGCTCTCTGGGCAGAAACACCCAGACAGCCCCTTTTATTGTAAAGCATAAAATGGGCGTGCAACAAATTACATCAGTAACATATAGGATTCTCATTTGTCGAATCATATAGAATTCCCCCTCCTTCCTGCCCACCTTCTCTCAAGTCCAATGTATAAGCAAGTCTTTGTCTTACAAACATGTGCTTAAAACTGAAAGTGAAAGTAGATATCTCTTTGTTGAAGAAGATCCTGTGTGGGGGATGGGGAGGACTGGGAAAACACTCAAGATGAACACATAAGCAGTAACATAACACTGTGATTTAACTCTTTCCTTATGCAGCAGAGTTCCACATTAGGCTGAAGTCACAAAACACACATAATACGTCTAGTTTAGTACAAATCGATAGACATTTTATACTAACTAATCATCATGTCTATCACACAACAAGTTACTTAACAATTTTTTGCAGCTTTTTCAACCTTTTGTGTCTCTGTGTCATGTATTGTGAGATCTTCTGAAAGTTGCTTGCATTAACCAGTCTTTCTTGAAAAGGCTTTGTGCACTTTTAATTAATGGGCAAGGCACCTGTTTAACTCACACTTCCATCTCCTTTCCTTAAAGGGGTTTTCTCATTAAAAAAAATCTATACTCACCTATTCCTCCACAGGCAGTCTTTTTACAGCATCTTCTCCTTGCTTACCTTCTGCAATCACCAGGCTCATGTCTCCTCCAGCCAGATCGGTTTGTTATAAAGCCGGTATTCCTCACATTCTTCAGTGAAGGTCACGTGACTGTGACATAGGCTTCACTGGCTAGGAAGGATTCCTGATCTATTGCCGAGATTACATGCATGAGCAGTCTATGCAGAAGCTTGGCACTCCACCTGTGATGTAGCGTACATTGGCTGGCAGGAACCAGACTGCCTGTGAATGTACGCATCATCACAGGAAGCAGAGGAATCAGGCAGCTGAAGGTGAGATGACCCCCCTGGACTGCAGGAGACAGGAGATCAAGGAGATGAAGATCTTATAAGTAGACTGACAGAGAAGAAATAGGTAAGTATAGATATTTTTTCTTTTTAATGACAGAAAACCTTTTTATTAAAACTCTTTTTGCCAATTAGGTCTTGAAAAAGTCACAGAGGCTCACTTACGGCCCATTTACAGGGCAAGATAGTTTTTCAAACGATTGGAAGTTTTGGTGATCTTTTTGCACAAAGTGTTAATGGATATTTATGTCCATTAACACTTTATCATATTCATTTGCATGTAAAGGGGCCTCCAGGAGCTGTTTGCAAAGCCCAGCATGTGATTACTCACACTCCCAGCTGTAGACAGAGCTGTACCACTCTCTCCAGGGCTGCCAGCAGAATACAATGTAATCCCTGGCTCCTGTGGACAACACAGCATGCAGTCTGTTGAGAGATTCAATATCTCTCTCAACTTAAAATCATTGTTCAGACAAAAAGTGCATGATGGCAGCATTTACATGTAACGATTATCACCCATTTTCACTTGTTTGAACGAATTTTGAGTGATAGTATTGCGTGTAAACGGGCCTTTACTTTTTTGCCTGCACTGTGAATATTTAGTTAAAGAGGATCTGTCACTAGAAAAAAAATCAATGCTTACCCATTCCTCCCCAGGCAGCCTACTTACTGCATCTTCTTCTCGTTGATCTTTTTCTGGCTCTTGCAGTCCCCCAGGTCACCTCACCTCCAGCCAGCCGATTCTTTTTAAATGAATGTAATTATCGACACCATGAACATCCATCCACAGTCAGAGGAGAAGCTGGATAGATGTATGCTTGTCGTCCGGGCTCTGACTCCAAGGAATTCACCAGTAATCGTCAAGTCAAGTAGAGAACAAGCACTACTCAGGACACTTCTTGGTAGAAAATCACATCTGTAGATGTATCGTTATTCGGTCCACTAAAACAACATTTCGACCAACTTGCGTGGTCTTTATCAAGCTTGAGTGTCGCTTGCTCTCTATTTGTCTAACCAATTCTTCGCTGTCTCGTCGCAAGAGTTTATATACTATTGCAGAGAGACAGAGCACATGCGCAGTCTCTGCAATAGCTCGGCATTCCCTGCTAGGTAGTTAACGTTACGTCACTACTAGTGATGAGCGAACGTACTCGTCCGAGCTTGATACTCGGGCGAATATTAGGGTGTTCGGGATGCTCGTTACTCTTAACGAGCACCACGCGGTGTTCTGGTTACTTTCAGTTTCCTCTCTGAGACGTTAGCGCGCTTTTCTGGCCAATTGAAAGACAGGGAAGGCATTACAACTTCCCCCTGTGACGTTCAAGCCCTAAACCACCCCCCTGCTGTGAGTGGCTGGGGAGATCAGATGTCACCCGAGTATAAAAGTCGGCCCCTCCTGCGGCTCGCCTCAGATGCGTTGTGAGTTAGCTGAGGGAAAGTGCTGCTGCTGGTGCTGCTGTGGGGAGAGTGTTAGGAGTGAGTGTAGGCTTCAAGAACCCCAACGGTCCTTCTCAGGGCCACATCTATCCGTGTGCAGTACTGTGGAGGGTGCTGTTAGCAGTGTTGCACAATTTTTTTTTTTCAAAATCGGCTGTCTGCAGAGCATTGCGCCCTGCAGTAATAGTCCAGGGACAGAAGTGGTGGTTAGGTAGGGAGAGTGTTAGGAGTGAGTGTAGGCTTCAAGAACCCCAACGGTCCTTCTTAGGGCCACATCTATCCGTGTGCAGTACTGTGCAGGCTGCTGTTAGCAGTGTTGCATATTTTTTTCTTTTCAAAATCGGCTGTCTGCAGAGCATTGCGCCCTGCAGTAATACTACAGGGAGAGAATTGTGTAGGCAGGGCCAGAAGACATATTTTATTGATTGAATATAGTCAGTGGGCCCTCCCTTTCAAAAAAAGGGAAAAATTGTATTTGTCCTGCAGTCTTGCGCCAATTTATTTCCTGCCTGGGAAAAGTCACGGCTCTGCTGCACTTCATATAACTGCATTTCTGTGGAACATATATCTTATCTGATTGAATACAGTCAGTGTGCCCTCCCTTTCAAAAAAAGGGAAAAATTGTATTTGTCCTGCAGTCTTGCGCCAATTTATTTCCTGCCTGGGAAAAGTCACCGCTCTGCTGCACTTCATATAACTGCATTTCTGTGGAACACATCTTATCTGATTGAATATAGTCAGTGGGCCCTCCGTTTTCAAAAAAGGGAAAAATTGTATTTGTCCTGCAGTCTTGCGCCAATTTATTTCCTGCCTGGGAAAAGTCACCGCTCTGCTGCACTTCATATAACTGCATTTCTGTGGAACACATATCTTATCTGATTGAATATAGTCAGTGGGCCCTCCGTTTCCAAAAAAGGGAAAAATTGTATTTGTCCTGCAGTCTTGCGCCAATTTATTTCCTGCCTGGGAAAAGTCACCACTCTGCTGCACTTCATATAACTGCATTTCTGTGGAACACATATCTTATCTGATTGAATATAGTCAGTGGGGCCTCCGTTTCCAAAAAAGGGAAAAATTGTATTTGTCCTGCAGTCTTGTGCCAATTTATTTCCTGCCTGGGAAAAGTCACCGCTCTGCTGCACTTCATATAACTGCATTTCTGTGGAACACATCTTATCTGATTGAATATAGTCAGTGGGCCCTCCCTTTCAAAAAAAGGGAAAAATTGTATTTGTCCTGCAGTCTTGCGCCAAGTTATTTCCTGCCTGGGAAATCACTGGTAATACAGCATGCTGAGAGGTAGGGGTAAGCCTAGAGGACGTGGACGTGGCCGAGGATGCGTAGGCCCAAGTGAAAGTGTGGGCACAGGCCGAGCTCCTGATCAAGGTGTATCGCAGCAGACTGCTGCGCGATTAGGAGAGAGGCACGTTTCTGGCGTCCCCACATTCATCGCCCAATTAATGGGTCCACGCCGGAGACCTTTATTAGAAAATGAGCAGTGTGAGCAGGTCCTGTCGTGGATGGCAGAAAGTGCTTCGAGCAAGCTATCATCCACCCACAGTTCTGCGCCGTCCAGTGCTGCAAATCCAAATCCTCTGGCTGCTACTCCTTCTTCTTCCCAGCCTCCTCACTCCACTACAATGACACATGCTCAGGAGCGGGAGGACTCCCAGGAACTGTTCTCGGGCCCCTGCTCAGATTGGGCAGCAGTGGTCCCTCTCCAAGCAAAGGAGTTTATCGTCACTGATGCCCAACCATTCGAAAGTTCCCGGGGTCCGGGGGATGAGGCTGGGGACTTCCGGCAACTGTCTCAAGACCTTTCAGTGGGTGAGGAGGACGATGAGGATGAGACACAGTTGTCTTGCAGTGAGGTAGTAGCAAGGGCAGTAAGTGCGAGGGAGGAGCGCACAGAGGATTCGGAGGAAGAGCAGCAGGACGATGAGGTGACTGGCCCCACCTGGTGTGCAACGCCTACACAGGACAGGTCTTCAGAGGGGGAGGCAAGGGCAGCAGCAGGGCAGGTTGCAAGAGGCAGTGCGGTGGCCAGGGGTAGAGGCAGGGCCAGACCGAATAATCCACCAACTGTTTCCCAAAGCGCACCCTCGCGCCATGCCACCCTGCAGAGGCCGAGGTGCTCTAAGGTCTGGCAGTTTTTTACAGAGACGCCTGACGACCGACGAACAGTGGTGTGCAACCTTTGTCGCGCCAAGATCAGCCGGGGAGCCACCACCAACAGCCTCAACACCACCAGCATGCGCAGACATATGATGGCCAAGCACCCCACAAGGTGGGACGAAGGCCGTTCACTGCCTCTGGTTTGCACCGCTGCCTCTCCCCCTGTGCCCCAACCTGCCACTGAGATCCAACCGCCCTCTCAGGACACTGGCACTACCGTCTCCTGGCCTGCACCCACACCCTCACCTCCGCTGTCCTCGGCCCCATCCACCAATGTCTCGCACCGCACCGTCCAGCCTTCGCTAGCGTAAGTGTTGGAGCGCAAGCGCAAGTACGCCACCACGCACCCGCACGCTCAAGCGTTAACCGTCCACATAGCCAAATTTATCAGCCTTGAGATGCTGCCGTATAGGGTTGTGGAAACGGAGTCCTTCAAAACTATGATGGCGGCGGCGGCCCCGCGCTACTCAGTTCCCAGTCGCCACTACTTTTCCCGATGTGCCGTCCCAGCCCTGCACGACCACGTCTCCCGCAACATTGTACGCGCCCTCACCAACGCGGTTACTGCCAAGGTCCACTTAACAACGGACACGTGGACAAGCACAGGCGGGCAGGGCCACTACATCTCCCTGACGGCACATTGGGTGAATTTAGTGGAGGCTGGGACAGAGTCAGAGCCTGGGACTGCTCACGTCCTACCCACCCCCAGAATTGCGGGCCCCAGCTCGGTGGTGGTATCTGCGGCGGTGTATGCTTCCTCCACTAAAGCACCCTCCTCCTCCTCCGCAACCTCTGTCTCGCAATCAAGATGTGTCAGCAGCAGCACGTCGCCAGCAGTCGGTGTCGCGCGTCGTGGCAGCACAGCGGTGGGCAAGCGTCAGCAGGCCGTGCTGAAACTACTCAGCTTAGGAGAGAAGAGGCCCACGGCCCACGAACTGGTGCAGGGTCTGACAGAGCAGACCGACCGCTGGCTTGCGCCGCTGAGCCTCCAACCGGGCATGGTCGTGTGTGACAACGGCCGTAACCTGGTGGAGGCTCTGCAGCTCGGCAGCCTCACGCACGTGCCATGCCTGGCCCATGTCTTTAATTTGGTGGTTCAGCGCTTTCTGAAAAGCTACCCACACTTCTCATACCTGCTCGGAAAGGTGCGCCGGGTCAGCGCATATTTCCGCAACTCCAAGACGGACGCTGCCACCCTGCGGACCCTGCAACATCGGTTTAATCTGCCAGTGCACTGACTGCTGTGCAACGTGCCCACATGGTGGAACTCTACGCTCCACATGTTGGCCAGGCTCTATGAGCAGCGTAGAGCTATAGTGAAATACCAACTCCAACATGGGCGGCGTAGTGGGAGTCAGCCTCCTCAATTCTTTACAGAAGAGTGGGCCTGGTTGGCAGACATCTGCCAGGTCCTTGGAAACTTTGAGGAGTCTACCCAGATGGTGAGCGGGGATGCTGCAATCATTAGCGTCACCATTCCTCTGCTATGCCTCTTGAGAAGTTCCCTGCAAAGCATAAAGGCAGATGCTTTGCACTCGGAAACTGAGGCGTGGGAAGACAGTATGTCGCTGGATAGTCAGAGCACCCTCATGTCTATATCTCAGCGCATTGAGGAGGAGGAGGGGGAGGAGCATGAGAAGGAGGGGGAAGAGACAGCTTGGGCCACTGCTGAGGGTACACATGCTGCTTGCCTGTCATCCTTTCAGCGTGTGTGGCCGGAGGAGGAGGATCCAGAAAGTGATCTTCCTAGTGAGGACAGCCATGTGCTGCGTACAGGTACCCTGGCACACATGGCTGACTTCATGTTAGGATGCCTTTCTCGTGACCCTCGCGTTACACGCATTCTGGCCACTACGGATTACTGGGTGTACACACTGCTCGACCCACGGTAGAAGGAGAACCTTTCCACTCTCATTCCCGAAGAGGAAAGGGGTTCCAGAATGATGCTATACCACAGGGCGCTGGTGGACAAACTGATGCTAAACTTCCCATCCAACAGCGCTAGTGGCAGAAGGCGCAGTTCCGAGGGCCAGGTAGCAGGGGAGGCGCAGAGATCAGGCAGCATGTACAGCGCAGGCAGGGGAACATTCTCCAAGGCCTTTGCCAGCTTTATGGCTCCCCAACAAGACTGTGTCACCGCTCCCCAGTCAAGGCTGAGTTGGCGGGAGCACTGTAAAAGGATGGTGAGGGAGTATGTAGCCGATCGCACGACCATCCTTGGTGATGCCTCTGCCCCCTACAACTACTGGGTGTCGAAGCTGGACACGTGGCCTGAACTTGCGCTGTATGCCCTGGAGGTGCTTGCTTGTCCTGCAGCTAGCGTCTTGTCGGAGAGGGTGTTTAGTGCGGCTGGGGGAATCATCACAGATAAGCGTACCCACCTGTCAACCGACAGTGCCGACAGGCTTACACTCATCAAGATGAACAAAGCCTGGATTTCCCCAGACTTCTCTTCTTCACCAGCGGACAGCAGCGATACCTAAGCAATACGTAGGCTGCACCCGCGGATGGAAGCATCGTTCTCTATCACCATCAAAAACGGGGACATTTTTGCTTCATCAATCTGTGTATAATATTCCTCCTCCTCCTCCTCCTCCTCCTGCTCCTCTTCCTGAAACCTCACATAAACACGCCGAACAGGCAATTTTTCTTAGGCCCACAAGGCTCAGTCATATAATATTTCTAAACAATTTTTATACGTTTCAATGCTCATTAAAGCGTTGAAACTTGCACCTGAACCAATTTTTACTTTAACTGGGCTGCCTCCAGGCCTAGTTACCAATTAAGCCACATTAACCAAAGCGATTGATGGGTTTCACCTGCCCTCTTGGTTGGGCAATTTTTCTGAGGTACATTAGTACTGTTGGTACACCAATTTTTGGGGGCCCTCGCCTACAGTGTAATCCAATTAATTTTTTGCCCACCTGCATTACAGCTGACGTTACATCAGCTGTGTTGGGCACTGCAATGGGATATATTTATGTACCGCCGGTGGGTTCCAGGGAGCCACCCATGCCATGGGTCCACATGGAGTTGTAACTACATGTGTCCACTTCTAAAGAGCCCCAGTCTGACTGGGGCATGCAGTGTGGGCCGAAGCCCATTTGCATTAAACATGACATTACCTCAGCTGTGATGGGCAATGCAATGGGATATATTTATGTACCGCCGGTGGCTTACTGGCACCCACCCATGCTGTCGGTCCACACGGAGTTGTAACTACATGTGTCCACTTCTAAAGAACCCCAGTCTGACTGGGGCATGCAGTGTGGGCCGAAGCCCACCTGCATTCAATTGGACCTTACCTCAGCTGTGCTGGGCACTGCAATGGGATACATTAATGTACAGCCGGTGGGTTCCAGGGAGCCACCCATGCTTTGGGTGCACACGGAATTCCCATTGCGGAGTTGTACCTGCCTGTGACTATTTATAAAAAACCGCGGTCTGACTGGGGCATGCAGACACCTTGACAGAATGAATAGTGTGTGGTACATAGGATCCCCATTGCTATGCCCACGTGTGCAGCTCCTGATGGTGGTGGTACAGGATTATATTTCTCATTGCTTCTGTACAGCATTGTGGGCTATCGCCCCGCCCCTTTTAAAGAGGGTCGCTGCCTAGCCGTGCCAACCCTCTGCAGTGTGTGCCTGCGGGTCCTCCTCATGGCAGACGCACTTATAAATAGACATGAGTGTGGCGTGGCATGAGGGCAGCTGAAGGCTGCGTAGGGACAATTTTGTGTGCGCTGTGGACACTGGGTCGTGCAGGGGGGGGGGGGGGGGGGGGGTTGGGCAGCATGTAACCCAGGAGAAGTGGCAGCGGAGTGTCATGCAGGCAGTAATTGTGCTTTGTTGGAGGTAGTGTGGTGCTTAGCTAAGGTATGCATTGCTAATGAGGGCTTTTCAGATGTAAAAGTTGTTGGGAGGGGGGGGGCACTCTTGCCGCTATTGTGGCTTAATAGTGGGACCTGGGAACTTGAGATGCAGCCCAACATGTAGCCCCTCGCTGCCCTATCCGTTGCTGTGTCGTTCCCATCACTTTCTTGAATTGCCCCGATTTTCACAAATGGAAACCTTAGCGAGCATCGGCGATATACAAAAATGCTCGAGTTGCCCATTGACTTTAATGGGGTTCGTTACTCGAAACGAACCCTCGAGCATCGCGATAACTTCGTCCCGAGTAATGAGCACCCAAGCATTTTGGTGCTCGCTCATCTCTATAGATTATGCATTACAGGTAGCGATCTGAATAATGCCGGGCTCACATGGCCGTATGTGGAATCCGCTTGTGGAGGCCCGCAGCGGATGCCGGTTGTGAGGCCAGCTGTGTCCCTGCGTACGGCCGCGTAATATACTGCACATAACTGCAGACTCACAGTACACAGTACTCATGCACAGTACACCTTTTTTTGTTTATATTTCCCAGGCCCTTACTTAGTGATCACATAGGTAACGGCAGCCCGTACACAATGTAATTACGAATGGGCTGCAGGTATATCCACGACCATAGAGCACAACGGGTTCTATGTTGCAAATATCCGTTCTGTTTTACATAGTATCGACCGGCCAATGCATTTGATTCATCTGCGTATTGCCGCGGATCAAAGACATACAGAATCCGCAATTTCTATCTGGTCGTGTGAGACCAGTCTAAGGTAGATCGCTAAGTTTTTATCATGTAACAGGGGACCGCTCAACGAGGCCACCGGTCACTGCTCCAGGCTATGGTCTGTCTTTGATAGTCGGAAGCACGAGAATTTTAAATTTCCTAAGCCTCGCTGGCTCCTGCGCATGTTTCAGTCATTCTGCTGGCAGGCGCATGCACAGAAGTCGGGAAAGGTCCGTGAAGGATTATCACGTCAGGGTTCAAATGCGGAGGGCTCTGGTAAAGCGTTTCATCTCCTCACCATTCAGGAAAAATTAAAGGGGTTGTCTCTCGAAATCAAGTGGGGTTATACACTTCTGTTTGGCCATATTAATGCACTTTGTAATATACATCGTGCATTAAATATGAGCCATACAGAAGTTATTCACTTACCTCTCTGTTGCTAGCGTCCTCGTCTCCATGGTTCCGTCTAAATTCGCTGGCAGCTTGCTTTTTTAGACGCGTTTGCGCATTCCAGTCTTCTCCTTTCAGCACGAGCCGCTTCAGTGTGCTCCCCGCTACAGCTCTTCTGCGCATGCGCAGACGAGCTGTCACTGCTCGGGAGCGCGCTGGAGCGGCCATTCTGTACCATCCTCTGTTAGAGGAAGGTGCAGAGCCGCCCAGCTGTCCCGAGAAGCCGCCCAGCTGTCCCGCCGCCCAGGTAAGTGATGAGCCGGGGGGGGGGGGCGCCGCTGTGCCGGGGGGGGGGGGGCGCCGCTGTGATGGGGGGGCCGCCGCTGTGCCGGGGGGGGGGGCGCCGCTGTACCGGGGGGGCCGCCGCTGTGATGGGGGGGGCTGCCGCTGTGATGGGGGGCTGTCGCTTTGCCGGGGGGGGGCTGCGCCGGTTACCTGCTGCCTGGCGGTGGGTGACTGGTCGGCCGCGTTCAATCCAGGGGTCCGGTCGGCGGCTGCGGGGCGTCTGGTTGTCAGGGAGACACAGCTGGTAGCGTCTCGGGAGCGCGCACGTCGGGCTACAGCAAGCGATGGGAAAAGAGCCGGTGGCCATCTTGGGAAACTTTTTATAAGTTGCTGAAACGCTGGAACTGTAAGTAGAAACCAGCTAGAAAAGTCATTTACAGGGAGGCTTAGTAATGTATGCTTAATTAGGGGGACTGGGCAAAAAAAAAATTCACTTCTTCCTCGAGACAACCCCTTTAAACTTCAACTTTTTTAAACTTTTATGTGATCGCCGTTATCCAATGGGATCAGGTATCACTCACCATGGCTCTCAGTCACTGCAGCAGGTTCTTGGTCACCTTTAGTAGCCAAGAGCAAGGAGACTTTAAATTACTGCAGCAATCTGCAGCTTTAATACATCTGTCCGACAGTTTGACGACAGGCGCATGTGCAGAAGCTGCGGTAAGGTCCGTGGATAAATCGGGGGGCCTTAGGTACATAATTTCATCTCCACTCATGGATATGATCTTGAGGGGAGATGAAACAAACTTTTTTTTTTTTTTACTTTACATGATGGATATCTAATGGATAACAGTGATCATGTGACCAGGGACTGCATACCACGGCGCTCAGTGACATCTTTTTGCTCTCTGCCACTCATGCTAGCTGGGAGCAGGGAGTTTTTAATTCTCCCAGGCTCTCCAGCCTTCTGCGCATGTGCCCAACATTGTGGGACATCATGGAGGATTGAGGTGAGTGGTTTATTTCCCTTTTTGTTTACTTTTATGCGATCGCCATTATCCATTGGCTAAATCAGTTTTAGCTTAGTGTCTGAAGGAGGCAGACCTCTTGCTCTGCAGGTCTTCTTTTTTTAAATTTTTTTTCTTCTTCTCTTCTAGCTAGGCATCGGGGATTGGCTATCAAGTGGGGAAGGGTCAAAAAGTGCTGCCAAACACACTGTTATCCACTCCTCTAAGAAGACAAAATGGACCAGAGCATCACTAATGACTCTGCTTCCCGCCAGCAATAATGGGGTCATCTGAATGTTCCGGACTCCTACCCCCAATTCCAGTGACCTGTCAATGCGATGTCACTGAAGCAGTGATCCTGCTGGTGGCTGGGGGAGCTGAAGGGAAGAGGATTACGATACACGAGTAGACGACAGTAGGTGAATATTGCACCATCGTACCTCCACTTCTTTTCCCCTTCTCACCTTCCCCCTTGGATCCATCCACCACTGCGCAGATGACTGTAGTTGATGGCACGCTCTTCCCTCCCCCATCAGTGCAGCGATGATGTACCTTCGGGGCAGGGGGCAATATCTGGGGTCCCATTAGTATGCAGGGAAGGGGTGCAATTACCCCTCATCCCTGCACTATCCTTCACCATCCCCTCTCAGTCCAGTCGGGTTACGCTCTAGCGAGCCCCTGGCCTCTAGAACCCTAGAGGGTTCAACTAGGGACCTCCCTCTGCCCATGCGGCTACTTGAAGATGGAGCCGCCTCCAGCCTAAGCTTAACTCGAGACTCCGGCTGTAGGCTGGTGTAGGCAGCAACTGGGGGCAGGACTGCCAACTGATGGTGTTTGGGTGAAAATTGCCCCCCTCCCTGCGTGAATCCTCTAGGTATCCGGCCTGGCCCTTGCTCCCAGCTGTGAGTGCTACTGGCCTTGCCTCCAGGCAGGCAGGCAGGGTGGGCTCAAATCAAACCCTTGGCTCCTAGGCCTGCTTAGGCCGTGTCATAGGCGGGGCTCCGGATGCTGCACGACCCAACAGTGGTGCTGCCTTCTGATGGGGCTCAGATTGAGTCCATGGCTTCTAGGCCTGGTAGACCGTGATGCAGCTGGGGCTCTGGATGGTGTGCAGGGAGGGGGTGGAACCTTCTTCTCTCCATGCGTGTTTCACTTACAGCACCATAAATCAAGCCTCTCCCCCTCAGCCTTCCAGGCCTGTTTAGACTGCAAGGGAGGGGGGAGGAGTATAGAAAGCCATCAGGGTTCTAACCTCCAGGTGGACAATCGGCCGTCATCTGTAAAGCGAGAGATGGGTTATAGCTAATCTGCCTTCATACATTGAATCATAGTATGAGGCGGTGTATTTGCTCCCCTCTTTCTGAGGTGCAAATATCCTGCTGATACTTGCCTTTTCCCTGCAGCTGAACTGCGGCTGCAGGGAAAAGGCGAGTATCCTTTTTTTAAATTTTTACACATTTTAGAATGTTTTTCAGGGAAGGGCTTATATTTTTAAGCCCTTCCTGAAAATTCATCCCGTACGCGCTGCTTTAAGTATATGTTCTCAATGGGGTCGGCGCTGATGCAGCCGGCCCCATTGAGAGCATATATAGAACACAGCGATGCGCAGAACGCAGATAGGCGCGTTCTGCGAATCGTTGTGTCCTATAATTGATCGCACATCCGCATAAAAAGCGGACATGTGACCGATCCCATTGGGATGCATTTGGTCTGTAGATCTGCAGATTGGACCAAAAACGGTCGTGTGACCGAGGCCTTAGTGAGTTATGTACACACGGTGAACACAATACATTAGGTTTCCCATTGAGTGCATCCAGCCAATGTGGTTATGTGTCTTTTAGGCTCATTCACACTTCTTATCAGTTAAGATTTTCATCTCGGCTCTGAATTGACTCTCCGATCAGCCTGACGTTGAAGCCGTTCTGAAGCGGCTTTGTGACCTGTATGCTTTACATGGAATAGTCACAAATGCTGGTGACTTCTTACAACATGGGTTCCTATCAGGTAAACAGCTGGACGTGGTCACTACAGCTTACCTGGGCCTCCTGGCTGAGCTCTGGTGAGTAGCCACAAGGTTTGGTGCAGGTTGGCACCTGAAGTGCAGAGACTAGAGTTTCATCCTATTGATATTAATAGACTGAAATTAAGAGAAACTTAAATGTACTCAACTGTAAAACATTTCCTTTTTCTATTTGTAGTAAGGTGCAGTTCTACTGGTTGATGCTTCTGATTTCACAGATGAACAGTTGTTATCCGCCCTTGGGATGTATGATGTATGTGTATCATAGCCTGCTGGAATGGGCTCAGAAAAACCCTGAGAACTAGAAGGTGAGCTCTGAGTGAGATGATTGCTCACATTCCAGACCTACTGTCTTTTAAAGACCAGAATCATAAAGTCCACAGGATAGGGGATGACTTCTTGATTGGTGGGCCTCTCACTTCTGAGATCCCCCCCCCCCCAACAATCCCAACAATGGGGGGTCCTGCGTCCACCGTCCTCCTTACTGTGGGTTTACTACACCCACCGCAGTGAGGAGGACACTGAATGAGGTGACGGTTGTACTAGCATGCTGCCGCTCAATTCATTTTCAATGGCACTGCGGGAGATAGCTTAGCAGGTACTCAGGTATTTCCTTTAGGCGCTTTGAAATAAATGGAGCAGCGGCTGTTTATGCTTGGCCATTCATTCTGACGTCACTGTACGGCATGAAGCGATTCCGCAGTGACAGGCAGAGGGGGACATGGGCCCCCGATTCTTGAGATGGGTGAGCGTCTCAGCGGCGAGACTCCTATTGATCAGCAAGTTATGCCCTGTCCTGTGGATAGGAGATAAGTTGTGATCGTCAGGCCAAGTTAAAGGGGTTGTACATATATTCCTTGTATATATAGTGGATGGTGCTAGATTTAATTTTATAGACATGTTACATCATTTCCTGTTAAACTGAGAGCAGCACCCAAGAGGGTATGGCACACTGGCCTTCACCCTGTGGCATTGCTATTTGCAAAAATCTTATAGCTTTACCTTCCTGACTTTTAGGTCTTAAAAAACGTTCAAAAATGATTCTGTTGCATTTTGTGGCTAAAGTAGATAAAAATATTGTGGTGTTGATAATATACCTGTTTTATTTTTGTACAGGCAAATCCAGTATTCAGACTTACCTGAAGCCAAACCTGCAAAGCAGTCCATCGAAAATCTGAAGAGGACTCGCTTAGAAGACGCAGACGCCACAGAATGTGATTTTGAAGTTTCCCATGTTTTTGTCATATTTATGTGTCGCAGCTCAGGGATGCTTTCTAGTGTTTTACTCTGATATGCTGAAAGTCATGGGATAGTACCATATTTCCTTGAAAATAAGACCTATCCCTAAAATAACCTCTACCCTGATTTTCAGAGGAGAAGCTTGAAATATGAGCCCTACCGAAAAAAAATACGCCCTAAATATACTACCCGCTATCCGGGTCCCTCCCGCTGGTCTCCACAGTTCCTACAGGCTTGCTGGTAACAGGATTTGAAAACCTTGCCTCGAGCAAGTGATTGCTTTGATTGGTTCTCGAGTGCCGTGGCTCAGCCAATCACTGCGGTGTTCAAAGAACCAATGACAGCCATTGCATTGATTGGTTGTGATTGGTTCATCGCGCACTGGAGTGATTGGCTGAGCTGACGTGCTCGAAAACCAATTACAGCAATCGCTGGCTGTAAGCAGGGGTTTTCAAAACCCGTTACCAGCAAGCAATATTTTGTCAGCAGCTGAGAACTGCACAGAAGCCTGAAGGAGCTGTGGAGACCAACAGGAGGGACCTGGGCGGTGCCTGATAGGTAAGTATAAAACATCCCCTGAAAATAAGACAGGGTCTTATTTTAGGGGAAACACGGTCGTATATAAATTGATTATGAAGTGGTGTTATCTGAGATGACAGCTTGGGAACACCCACACTTGTATAAGTTGTGAGGTGCGAGATATTATCTTGTGAGACTGAACACTGGCCAACGTGCTCATGGCGAAGTAAATTATCGGAGTTCAAACGATGTATGATAGTTGGCTCCAGATGATGGGACATTCCATTTCCAATGTGATACAGGCATTAAACCCCTTAGGCTGCCTGTCCACTGGCAATGATCCATGGGTGGTTTATCGCCCGCGGATCATGCTCTTTAAAGCTTTTCCTAGGGTTCCTATGGAAAGCGCAGCGCTGGCGTCAATGAGTGATGAATCATAGTGATTCTCCGCTCGCGGGATTTAAATAGTGGCATGCTACAATTGCCGCGATTCTCCGCGATGAGCCTATCTATTAGATAGACTCATCTCAGAGACCTGTCAGTGCTCCCTCCCCCTTCCCATAGCGGTGGAATATCGCTAGTGATTTTTCGCCTTAGCAATGGACAGGTGGCCTTAGTGACCAAGCCTGTTTGCGCCTTAATGTCGGCCAAATTATGGAAATCTGACATTTGTCACTTAGAATAACCATTCATATCCAAGTGATTCTGACATTCTTTTTTCACCACATATTGTGCTTCATTTAGGTGGAAAAATAGACAGAATTTGTGCACAGTTATTAAAAGTGTCAAAATTGGGAAGATTTTGAAAAAAATGTCATTTTTTTCACATTTTTAACAGCAATATGTCAAATATGGGCAAACATACTGTACAAATTTTTGATGAGATATATATTTCCATCTTTAATTTTCCATTTTTTAACCATTTAGTAGACAAACAAATTTAACATTAATTATAAACATTTTGAGGAACACTTTGTTTTCCTGCACCAAGCCAAGATTGCAAAGGCTCATGGGTATCAGAATGATAGATATCCCCACCAATGACCCCTTTTAAAAAAATACATATTTTAATGTATTCACTGAGGGCTGTCAGGAGTATTTTGACCCCACAGTTTCTTTTCAGGAATTCATGCAATTTAGAGAAGAAAAAAAAAATTTCATGTTTTTGCAAATGTATGTCATTTTAAAGACAGGATTTGTTTCTATAGTGCACATGAAAATGAGGATTTGCACCCCAAAATGGATACCCCAGTTAGTCCTGTTTTCAGAAACCTATCCGTTATGGCCCTAACCCTATATCTCTATGCACAACCGTGCACAAAACAAAGGGCCTTCCGTAACTGCCTATTTCAAGCTTTAAATACCATACTAGCAATTCTGGACGTCAATGGGCTGGTACTTGGAGCACGTAAATAGTCATGTCATGATACATATGGGCGTCACGTGATCAATTACAGCATCATGATACAGCCACATTTTGTCCATAGGACATTTGGGAATGTCGATAGACAACAGTTATGGTTTCTAAGGTCTGAGGGTGTGTGGCAGTCTTTTCCCTTTTGCCTTTAGGGTCTGTCCGCTGTGCACTGGGTGATTGCCCTTCTCCTTCAATTAAGCATCATCTTTTTTATCCCTAACATTGGCCTGGGTGCTGTTCTCACACTCTTCTACTTTTACTTTAAATGATACCAGCGATCATGTGACTGGAAGCCGCTGTATGCGGTGATATCTCTCTTCTCCCGGCTACACAATCTAGCCGGGAGCAGAGGCATTTTAAATTTCCCGGGGTGCAAGCCTTTCTGTACAGAAGGTGATGTCAGGTCCAGGGAAGGATATGGCGATCGTGTGAGGGGGTGCTTCCCGTGGCCCCCCATGACCGCTCCAGGTTGTCAGTTAGCTATATCCACAGCCCACGTGGCTTTAATCCCCAGAGCCAGAGTGTTTTTATGGACCTTGAAATTAAAGCCTACTAAAGTGGAACGTAAACAGTCTATGGGGTGGTAATAAGAGGTTAATGAAAAGTTAGTTAATAGGAAGAAACGAAGGAAAAAGAATGAAAGAAAAAAGTTTCCTTCTTTTTCCCTGTATTTGCTTCTTTTGACTTCTCCTTATTGTTCCGTCTTTTTCCTTTTTTCTCTTCTAGTGGGTTCAGCCAAGACAAACCACCCGAGGTATTCAGGTTCTATCCTAAACGGATCGAATGCTTAGGTTTGCGCAGCACAAATGTTTAATATATATGTTTTTCTGGGCTCAGGGCTGCACTAGGAATAGTACGGTATCAGTAGAACCTGGAACATGGCTTTTAAAGAATGAGTCCATTTGATGTACTGGAGCAGAGGGTGTTCTTCTGAGGCGAGGCAGAGAAGTACTTTTCACAGGAGGCCTTGGATAGTTTCATAACACACTTTCATACTGATCATCTCATTAAAGAGAATTTTTAACTAAATGTATGCTATATTGTTTTAATTTTCATCTAACTGCAAATCCAGCATTACAGTCCATTGGGAAATAATGTAGTGGCTTTTTTTGTGTATGTTCAACACCTTTTTCTTACTGCTCACAGTAAAGGTCCATTTACACGTAACGACTGTCAGGCAAAAAGTGAAAGTCTGTTATGTTATGTCAATGGAGGGCGGCGGGGGAGCAACAAGAGAGAAATCTTCTGCACTGCCCCGCCCCCTGCTGGCTGCTCCGTGAGCGAGCTAGCATTAGTAGCTCCCGTGTGACAGCACTGGAGTGCGGACACACAGGGACGAGTGTCAGGCATCGTTTGCCCGACAGTAGTCCCATGTAAATGGACCCTAACTATCTCAACAATTTGCAGTACAATAGCTCTTTGGTGGGATCAGACCAGATGGGCTAGCCTTTGTGCATCAATGAGCCCTGGTTGCCCATTACATGTTCACTGTTTGCCCTTCAATGGCCAACGTTTGGTGGGTTCTATCCATTGTACACCAGGGACACCCCAAAAGACCTGCCATTTTGGAGATGCCCTGACCGAGTAATCTAGCAATCATTATTTGGCCCTTTGCATAGTCGCACAGATCCTTACTCTTTCCCAGCTTTCCTCCTGCCAACAAACAGACATCAAGAAGTGACTGTATATGACTGCTTAAGGCTAAGACTACACGATGACTTTGGGCATGTGCCATCACACCTAATTATTGTAAATGGGGTCGTGTTGAGGCCTGTGACGAAAGTGATAGGACCTGGAGTGGAGCTAGAGGCTCATGGGTGCGGGTACAAAAGTTCAGCTTAGTCCCCCCATCCCTATACCCCTAAGGCTAGTTTTACAAGGGCGATTGCAGTTTTGCTCATGAGATGTCTGAGCATTAGCGATTCTTTTTTCCACAAAAGCATCGCTGCCACTTGTAAGTTCGTGCGTGCGATGCAATAAAACGAAGGCTCCATAGGGAAACATGGGCAATAAAAAAGAGCAAAATGCAGCAATTTTTTTACCATGCAACTTCGCATGGTGTGAAGATATTGCAAATGTGAACGAAACAATTGAAAAGCATGGATTTCATACTTCAGTGTTTTCATGAACTCTTGTATCGCGCCATTTTATCACCCGTGTGAAACTGACCTTATGGTATGTTCCCAAGTAGTGGAAAACAGCTCGTTTGCATCGAACAATCCACCCAAAATTCTACGTGAATTGGAAGACTGAAATCTGCTGCGGATACGCATTAAAAACCTGCATCAAAAACCTTCACCAACGGCGCGGATTTGGTAATTTTTTTCCATTGTGGTTTTGATACGGAACTTGGGGTGAATTGTCTGCTGTGGACAACCTGCACCATTTTCCATGTGTGGAAACATACGCTTAGGCAATTCTCACACACATTGCTTTTTATATCGTTTACTGCGGCAAAACCCTGGTTTATGGTAGATGATGACCACTCAAACTCCTGGGAATGTAAAGTCAGGCTATGCAGACTGTCGCATGATGGACTTATTCCTCCCATGGATGGAAGTGTTAATTACTGGTACATACCATGCCTGAGCATTGTAAAGATACTGCTTTGTGAAGGGTACCATTCTTGGCCTAAAGAAGGTTCTCTTATCATTGCGTATATAACTATGATGTCAGATACGGAAAGGCCAAATGTCTTTCTCTGATATGAGTGCTGCCTCTGATAGGCTGAGCGCAGGGACCAATCAGAGGCAACACTCACTCACCCATTCATGAATTCATGAATGGGTGAGTGAGAGCTGCCTCTGATTGGTGAGGGCTGTGACCAATCAGAAGCAGCCCATTCAGCAGGTGGGGATTTTAAATCCCCTCCTGCTAAATACTACACAGAGCAGTTCAGGAGAACTGCCGGCCGGAAGTGGCTGAACTCCGGCTGCAGGGAAAAGGTGAGTATCCTTTTTTTTTTATTTTTACACATTTTAGGATGGTTTTCAGGGAAGGGCTTATATTTTTAAGCCCTTCACGAAAATTCATCCCGCGCTCGCCGGCAGCCCATTGCTTTCAATGGAGCTGGCTGTATTGTCGGCTCCATTGAATTCAATGGGCGAACATTGTTCTCCTATGCCACAGCTGTGGCAGAGGATAGCGGGCAGTGCGGGGAAGTTTCATTGAATCAGCGAATTGCGCGCCCCGGTCACGCGATTTGCGGATCGCATAACGGATGCGCATCCGCAAATCGCGAGAAAAAACGCCCGTGTGACAGAGGCCTAAAGCTGTGTTTACATGTGCATTTTTAGGTTTCTTAAATCTCATCTACATGGCTTGTAGTGTAAATGCTGTAGATTTTCCATATGGAAATTCCATCCCGTGTGAAAATCCCCTTAGGGCAGTCAGGGAGATGCGAGAAAAAAATATATTTCACATTCTCCGTATACATTGCAAAAACAAGTATCATACATTCATTTCTAAAACACTCCTAACTGAGGTTAAAGGGAAAGGGTAACTAAGGTTACCTTACAGTTCTTCTTACTCGTGATGCCACTGTTCCTTCCTCTGTGGTGAACCTTGGGACGGAAATAAAGTCGGCCATGCACAAAGATAACTTTCTGAGGAAAACAGGGATAGTCAGTAATGCCCATTTACTTAAGTCCAACAAAGATCCAACAACAACAGTGTCACTCTAGAAGAATACTTTACATTTTCAGAAGGTGGTGTGACAGGGAGGACTCTCGGGGTAAACCAGTTAATCCACAGTCTCAGTTATTTGTGAGATTCTGCTTCTGGCAACACTCTCTCTCCTCTCGTAATCTCTACTGGTCATACAGCAAATGTGGAACGATATGCCAAAAGATACCATACAGAATCTGTATGCCTCCACATCTTACATCTAAGCTAGAAACAGTACAATAGGGTACTAGAGCCTCCATGCCCTCCTGTATCACATATTGTATTGAAGCTAGAGGTGGCCCAGCAAGGTACTAGAGCCTCCATGCCCACCCGTATCACATGTTGCATCCAAGCTATAGACAGTACAACAGGGTACTAGAGTCTCCATGTCAAACCCATATCACATCTTGCATCCAAGCTAGAGGTAGATCAACAGGTTACTAGAGCCTCGATGCCTACCCATATCACATCTTGTATCCAAGCTTAAGGCAGCCAAATAGGATACTAGAGCCTCCATGCCCACCCGTATCACATGTTGCATCCAAGCTAGAGCCAGCCCAACAGGATACTATAGCCTCCATACCCACCTGTATCACATCTTGCATCCAAACAAGAGGTGGTACAACAGGATACTAGAGCCTTTATGCCCACAAAATATCACATCTTGCATCCAAGCATGAGGTGGACCAACAGGGTACTAAAGCCTACATGCCCGCCCGTATCACATCTTGCATCCAGGCTAGAGGCGATACAACAGGGTACTAGAGCCTCCCTTCAAATGTTCAGATTCCATAATAAATTATGCTTTTGCTCTGATATTCTAATCACTTACTTATATCAATATTACAATCGCACAAAAGTTCCATTCGATTCTGACAACTCCTTCTACATAGGATGCTAGGCTGAATGAAGACCATGTCCATCTAGTTCAGCCTGTTTCAACCCCTAGTTGATCCAGGCAAAGGCAAAAACCCCAAGAGGCAGAAGCCAATTAGCCCATTTGGGGGAAAATTCCTCCCCGACTCCGTAATGCCAGTCAGAATAATCCATGGATCAACCTTTGATAGTTCTCACCTAAATATAAGACCCGGAACTACAAAACCGCTGGTCATCTAATGTCTATATCCTGTAATATTCTTCCGCTCGAGAAAGACGTCTAGTCCCCTCTTAAACGCCTCCATGGATTTTGCCATCACGATGTCCTCAGGCAGACAGTTCCACAGTTTCACTGCTCTTACAGTAAAGAACCCCCTTCTGTGTTGGTGATGAAACCTGCTTTCCTCTAGACGTAGAGGATGCCCTCTTGTTACTGACGCAGTCCTTTGAATAAACAGCTCATGGGAGAGATTCTTGTATTGTCCCCTAATAAATTTATACATAGTTATTTGATCGCCCCTTAGCTGTCTTTTTTCCAGGGTGAAAAGTCCTAATTTTGATAGTCTCTCTGGGTATTCCAGTCCTCTCATTCCATTTATTATTTTTTGCCATTTTTTGAAGCCCCTCAAGCACTGCAACATTTTTTCTGAGCACCGGTGTCCAGAACTGTACACAGTACTCCATGTGGGGCCTGACAAAGTGCCTTATATAGGGGAAGAATAGTGTTCTCGTCCTTCATCCCTACACCTCTTTTAATGCACCCCAAGACTCTATTAGCTTTTGCAGCAGCTGACTGGCATTGGTTGCTCCAGTTGTATCTACAATCCACTAGTACCCCCAGGCCTTTTTCCATATTGCTTTTCCCTAGCAGTACTCCATTTAGTGTATATTGGTGACATCCGTTTCTCCTGCCCATGTGCATAACCTTACATTTATCCACATTGAACTTCATTTGCCATTTTTCTGCCCAAACCCCCAGCTTATCTAGTTCCTTTTGTAGCCGCACATTGTCTTCCATTATATTAATTGTCTTATATAATTTTATATCATTTGCAAATATTGATATTTTACTGTGCAGTCCCTCTATCAGATCGTTGATAAATATATTGAACAGAATGGGGCCTAGTACTGAGCCCTGTGGAACCCCACTAGCGACGGTGGCCCAATCAGAGTATTAACCATTTATTACCACCCTCTGCTTTCTATCTCTTGAACAATTCCTTACCCAGATACACACTTTTTCGCCCAGTCCGAGTTGCCTCATTTTATATATCAGCCTATTATGCAGCACGGTGTCAAATGCTTTAGAGAAAACCAGACATACGAGATCAATAGACTCTCCCAGGTCAAGCTTAGACTTACTTCATCGTAGAAGCAGATCGGATTAGACTGACATGATCGATCCCTAATGAACACATGCAGGTTAGAAGTTATTCCGTTGTTCTCCTTGAGGTATTCGAGGATGGAGTCTCTCAGAAACCCCTTGAATATTTTTTCCAGTTATTGAAGTGAGACTTACCGGCCTGTAGTTACCAGGCTCTCTTTTGGACCCCTTTTTGTAAATTGGAACCACGGTCTTGATAGTGTCTATAAATATAAGAAATAGTGGTCTAGCTATCACATCACTTACTTCCCTTAGAACCCTTGGGTGTATTCCATCTGGACCCGGCGATTTATCGATTTTAATCCTCTGTAACCTGCTCTGCACTTCCTCCTGTGTTAGCTATGCAATATGTAGCGGTGGGTTCATTTTATTCCCCTGCATCTCATGTGACATTTCCTTTTCATTGGTGAATACACTTGAAAAGAAACCATTTAATAGGTTTGCCTTCTCCCCATCAACTTCTATGATTTTGCCTGCATTATTTGTTAAAGTTCAGTGCTCTCAGTGCAAATCCCTTTGCTCTCAATATAGTTGAAGAACAGTTTAGGGTTTTGCTCTCTTTGGCGATCAGTCTTTCTGCCTCCTCCTTAGCAATTTTAATCCTTTCTTTACATATTTTGGTTTTTTCCCTGTTTAATTGCAGCGCTTCTTTACTGCCTTCTTGGTTTAATAGTTTAAACGCTTTATTATTTTCATTTATTGCCCCCCTTACAGTCTTGTCGAGCCACACTGGTTTCCTTCTACTTGTAGTTCTTTTGTTTTAAAGGGTATGAACTGCTCACATGAGGTGATTAGGATGTTTTTAAACTTTTCCCATTTGTTGTCTGTACTGATATTTTTGAGGATGCTGTCCCAACTAATGTTACCGATAATTCTCAGCTGATCAAATTTTGCTTTACTAAAGTTTAGCTTTTTTGTCATTCCCTGGTAAGGTTTCTTATTGAATGACAGCTGGAAATTAATTATATTGTAGTCACTATTTCCCAAGTGCCCCTCAACCTGCACCCCTATTATTCGGTCTGGTTTGCTAGTTAATACTAAGTCCAGAGTTGCCCTTCCTCTAGTTGGCTCCTGCACAAGTTGGGTAAGGTAGTTATCTTTAATTGTTTTCAAGAACTTATCACCCTTGTGAGATTTGCAGGTTTCGTTTTCCCATATTATATACGAATAATTAAAGTCCCCCATGATAATTACTTCATTGCGGTTTGACAACTCTTCTATCCACCTTAATAATAAGATTTCAGTTTCTTCTGTTGCTTTTGGTGGTCTATAGAAAACCCCTATCAGGATTTTGTTATTTTTTTCTCCCTGTATTTCTACCCACAGAGATTCCACGTGTTCATCTCCTTTAGCTATATCTTCTCGTAGCCTCAGCGTTACGTACAATTCTAGGCGTTTTTGTTTTTTTTGACAATGAGTGTTGTTTGACAATGAAAGTTATGCAGGCGAGGATCCGCTTTGCTAAATACTCTGTATCACACAACTCCTCTAATACCAGACACAGCCATAGACAAGAGAAACGGTCCTATCTCTAATCCTAAACAACCCCTTTAAAGTTTAGCATGGATTTGAAAGTGGCTTAATTCGGCTGGCAATTTCACATCAAAATCCACATGTAGGCTTCTTTCACATGAGCGACGCATTTTCATGCAGGTCACATCATGTAGTATCCTAGAGCTGGGGTCCCACAGCATTGTTAAAGCCACTTAACGTAAATTATGTGTGTATGTCTTTAAATATGTTAAATGTGTGTATACCACTTTAAATGTTCAATAATGTGTTCAATCTGTGTGTTTTCATACAAGCAAATCCTGCATGACTTGGCAGAACTCACCCTTAACTACTCTCACCCCTGTCAATCACCCGTAGCTAGTGCAGGGATTGGATAGTTAGCTTTCCCCTGTCTCAGGATTGGATGGGAGTTAAGGTATAAAAAGTAGAGAGTGGTTGGGGTTAGCCAATCTAGTCCTGGAGTTAGCTGAGTGAAGGAAACATCAAGTGCTCCATTGCTGAAAAAGGTTTGGAACCACTGGTCTAGGCTTTATGTATTGTTGTTTGGTGATTGCTAATTCCTTAGCAACTATGATTGACCATTTGTGGATATATAGATACAGTCGACCGAAAATCGCTACATTTGTGTGCAAGAGCACTAAAGCTCAATCCTGAATGGAGACACTGACTAGAGAAAGCTAACTATCACATCCATTCTTTCAATTATCGAAGGTACCAGGTCTCCGTGTGCCATACGGGTTTGCGCCAGAGCCTGTTGGGAAGGGTCACTATATATACCCACCCCCAAATAAGGTTACACTTGCAAAACCACATGCACTTGTATGAAGCTGCCCTTTAAGTGAATCTGGAAAAATTGGAAAACGGTTGTAGGTGTGTTCAAATTGGCAGAAGGTGGGGCTAATGCAAGCAGGTGGGATCTAATATTTCTGCTTCCTAAACATAATAAACTGCTTCTATGTGCAGCATGATAATATTTACACTTTGTGCAAGGGCTTGGCGATAGGTCAAAAATTACAATTTCGTTTTTTTCAAACTTAAGGACAATTTTTGATTTTAATCTCAATTTTCATTTTTTTGCAAAAACAAGCTAAGGGAATGCCAAGACACATTTTTTACATAAAGGAATTGCATGATTATCAGAACTGTCCTTAGCTGTCACCCTCAATTATAAGGTTGAATTAGCACGGCTGTGTGCGGTCCATGTGAAGAATCAGTTGTTTTAAGAGCCTCATTGCCTATTATGGGACTGTGTAGACGGACAGCATATGGCTTGCAAATGTCTGAATGGGTCCTACAGCTACACTGAAAGGTCTTGTAGCGCTACTGAGTGATTTGTAGGTATTGAATGACAGCTGCAGCCCACATGATTGCATACAACTCAGGCCAGCTTCACACAGGTGATAGGCTATTTTGCGTTGCGAGAGTGAGTGAAAATGCATGAAAATGAAACCAATGGTTTCATTCTCATTTGTGATGCCTTCACTGCACACTCACAGTGCTAAGAAAAAGCAGCATTATCGCCCATTGTTTTTAGTGGGGCTGGCGGGGATGAAGGAATCCTCTGCCATAGCTGTCACAGCTGTGATAGAGGTCCACGATGCTATCCATTGCTTTCAATGGGGCTAGTGTGCTGCAGTCCCATTCAAAGCAATGGGTTGCAGCCAAGCACCGCAGCAATGATTTTCGGGGAAGGGTTTGAAATATAAGCCCTTTCCTGAAAATCCTCTCTAGCTGTAAAGCAAAGTAAAAAAAAATTAACTCCTCTAGAAGAGCCATCTGACTCTTCTCTCGGGCCCTGGCAGACGTCTTCTGTCTTCTGGAGGCCAGGGGTTGAAAAATCCCCACCTCCAGAAAGCGCTGCCCTGATTGGCTGAGCGCCTTAACCAATCAGGGGCAGCACCCAGCCATCATTGATTGACAGGTGAGTGCTGCCTGTGATTGGCTGCGATTTTTTCGAGCCCATGCAATCCGCAAATCAGAAAAATGACATTTTCAGGTATTCAATTACCTGCGGATGCCTAATGATTGTCTATGGGCTGATTGAACTGTGGATCGTAAGGGAACTTAATTATCAGCATCTTTTATACATTTTTCTAATAAGCTGCAATACATCAGTATAGTAGTGTATTAGAAAGCTACCGTGTTTTCCTGAAAAAAAGACACTGTCTTATATTATTTTTGCCCCACAAGAGGCACAGTGTCTTAATTTTGGAGGAATGCTTATAATACTCACCTAGTAGACAGCATTTGGGTCCCTCGTGCTGAACTGCAGCAGGCCTCTGTGTACTCCTTAACGCCGACAGACCATTCTCTTTCTGGTGGTGGGGCATGAATACCCCACCTCCAGCAAACCATTGCTCTGATTGGTTCATCAAACGCCACATCAGCCAGTCAGAGCCAGCACTCGATTAACCATTCAATGACATCATTGAATGGCTGTGATTGGTTAATTGAGCGCTGCTTCTGATTGGCTGACATGGCGCTCGATCAACCAATCAGAGCAATCACTTGCTGAAGGCGGGGTACTCAAGCCCCGCTACCAGAAAGCGAATGCTCTGTCGGCGTTCAGGAGTACACAGAAGCCTGCAGCAGCACCACAGCCCAGTGCAAGGGACCAATACACAGTTTTTTTTAATGTAGTTTAGCTACGGCTTATTTTGGGGGGAGGTCTTATATTTTTATTATCGGAGAAACACAGTATAAAGCTCAGCCAAGAGACTGAACTTCATAGGCCACCTGGCAGCTGGCAGACCCAGAGGCTGTATTCACCAACCCATCAGGACCTCACGTTCACATCACAGGGGTCCAATAAGTGACAGAGGGAGCCCCCTCCCTCTGTCAGCCTTTTAGATACCACAATCACACTGACCGCGACTTGCAAAGGGGTTAAGCACCGGAAATCTGAGGTTTCTTCGGTACCTAGTGTTACAACAAGTACCAGGCTGTTATCCGAGCATACACTCCCCCTGGCACAGGAGCCCAGCACCAAGCTTCTGATACAGCTGCCGGTGAGTGGTAAGGACAGGGAGGCAAACTCAGTATGACACCGGGCCCACGGTCCATGTTATCTGTGCAGCAGCGCTCCTAGAAAAATACTCCTTAGAGTGGCACAAACTCTCTAACAGTCACTCACTCCTGAAGACTTTAACTCTGCATGGCGGACTCCAACATTTCAGTCATTCAGTGGAACTCCTGGGGATATTGGTCCCAGGAAAAGGCCGAATCTCAGGCTTTTCCATCTTCACCACATGCAGGTTGAAAGTATCTGCATGCAGCCAGACTTCCCTCTCTTGCAGACCAGAACTCCAACAACCACCACAGAACTCCACAAAACAACTCAAAACTCTCTCCAGACTCAGAACTTCACTCCTTCTCCCTCAATCATACACCTTGAAAACACATTTATGGTACAAGGTCATATAACAAACAAAAGATACATTTCCAGACATAGCCCAGACAGTAAGCCATTCAGTGCTGCAGCTATGCAATATACTCCGGTATTATTGTATCTTGTTACCACCAGGAAGTAGGGGTGGAGACAAGATTGTGGCTGCTTGACAGGTCGGTGACGCCCCCTCGTAGTGATTGGCTGCACGGCATGGTCCCCTCCCTGAGCCTCACAGGTCATGGCACTGAGGTGTCCTGCAGTAATTGCTCCTATGGGCGGCCAGCGCTGCTGTCTGTGGCCGCCCATCTCCCCTTACCATGTCCCCTTTGCGGCCCCACTGTGAGTGTTCCCGAGGTCTGTACAGTGCCACCTTCAGTCCCCTTTACTGGCCCTCGTGCCCCGTTAGTCGATCGGCAGCTGATGCTGTTGGGGAGAAACTTGTGCCCCACTGCCTGCCGTTAGGCTCCTCATGCTGTGCGGGAGATGGCAGCCGACAGACGCATTGCTCTGCTGATCGGAGTGCTGCAGAGCGGCGCAGGGCCGCCTGATGCAGTGGGGGAAGAAGGCAGCGGACAGACCAGCCGATACATCTCAGCGCCGCTGGGCCACCTGATGCAGTGGGGGGGGGGGGGGGGGGAGGAGGTGGGGAAGGCTGCAGACAGAACCAGCGGTCGATGTGAGGGCTGATGAGCGTCGGTGGGGCAACTCATGCTGTGCTGCAGAAGAGACTGAAGCACCGCTGGGGCAAACCGTAAGTCGCTCGGTGAGTCACCGGGGCTATTGCAGACGGGGACGCAGCTCACAGCCGCCATAGCGGGTACAAATCAATAGATGCACGCTGCACTGACGGAGGCCAGGAACAGCTGCAGCCTCTTAAATGCTTTTTGCCTGCCGTGGAGGGTTGGGGTTAGTTTTCCTATTAGGCTTACATTTATAGCTGTAAAGTCTTTTGCATTCACAGCTAATAATTTACACTTAACTGGATAACTAAGCCCAAACAATAAACCTCCAGGGCGGCCAAAATGTAGTTCAGAGGCTGCAGCTATAGGACCTTCAAGGACCTTATAGAAGTCACCAATCACATTCTATTATACATAGAATGGGAAGCACTGAGCGAGGAGTTAATGACAAGAGAACGATTCTCAATGATGATCTACCTGTCTAAACATTCTGCAGGAGCGCGAACAACTAGTGGTAACGTCACCCGCTCCTGCAGAACGTGTAGCCGACAGTTGTCCAGTATAAATGGGCCTTTAGAAACACGGATGTAGTTTGTGGGTAAGAGCATAAGTATTGTGCAGGAGCTATATGTTTCTATAGGGCGCTCTTGCACAAAGACAACTAAACTAATTGAGATACAAGAGGTCTTGTAAAAAACTGCTGGAGAGAAAGTGTTCAGGGCGCCCAGAGGAATTGCAGCATGCGAGGAGTGAGCCCACAGACGAGGAGATGGCAGGGATAGAGTTGTCACTTGTCCCGGTGGCCCTACCATCTCCTCCCCTGTAAGGCTAGCACAGGACCTGTCCAAGTTACTACTGGGGGGAAGTCACTGGAAACCGCGGTGCGGTTTTAACTTACAACTCGTTGTCATGGGGATACACCAACATTCCTTCCTCTGTTGTGAATCCAGATGATGGAATAATAGTCCAAACACACAGGGGGTAGTTTGAAACAAAGCCAAGAATGGATGGCAGTGTTACTTTACTTGTAAATCCGAACAGAGCAGTTCAACAGGTACAGGAAATCACAGGATGAATATCCGGCCCACAGTCTGTTATTTGCGTGACTCCGCTCCTGGCCCAAACTCCTTTCCTCTCTCTTCCACCTCTCTACCAGTCAACACTCAGGGCTCCCACCCACTGGTGATATTTTCTTCACTGCGATGCAATTCTAAAGTTAAAGTCTCGCATCGCAGTGCGAGAAAAAAATCGGCATGACACCGGGATATCGGCATCAAGCCAACATATCGCCAGTCCTTTCAATGGGGCCAGCGGCAGCAGCGCTAGCCCCATTGAAAAGACATGGAGAATGCCGGGGACTTCTGCCACAGCTGTGACAGCTGTGGCAGAAGACCCCGGTATTCTATTCCATTGCTTTCAATGGGATTGGCACAGCTGCCAATCCCATTGAAAGCACTGCTTTGGCATGCCCCGTGGAATGATTATCGGGGAAGGGCTTGAAATATAAGCCCTTCCCCAATAATCATTAATAAGTGTGAACATTTTTTTTTTAAATTATACTCACCTCTCCTGCTCTCAGCCGCGTCCTCCTGCTGGCTCCCTGGCACTGCTACTTAGCTCTTTCAGCAGTCGGGGATTTAAAAATCCCCACCTCCTGAAAGGGCTGTACAGATTGGCTGAGGGCTCAGCCAATAGCAGCTACTGCTTAGCTATTGGCTGAGCGCTCAGCCAATCACACAGCCCTTGGCTATTCATTCATGAATAGCTATATCTTAGCGATGCGAGCTTGCGCTGCGATGGGACATTTTTCTTGTGCTCTCGCAGCGCAAGAAAGAAAATATCGCCAGTGGGTGGGAGCCCTCACTCTCAAAGCCAGCACTCAGCACTGAATAGTGATCTCCTCTCATCCGCTGCAATCCAAGCTTCCTAAAGTGAACTTCAAGCATCAGCATAGACCGATAGTGGCACATAACCACCCATACGTCCATAGCGTCACAATAGGTCTTGTCTCTGAATGTGCTATCACCTGTTATGACTGCTAGATGCTCATTATGCGATTCATGTTGTTCAGCTGTGCTGCATACCTCTGGCCCTATGACCACCCTGGAGGGGTGGGTATATACCAACTCCATGACTTGTGATTGGTTCTATGTTATACATGTTGGGATATTTAAGTATGGGGGGTGGTATGCTGCTTTATGCTTGACAAAGATCCAGGGTTTGCAAGGATCGAAACATTGCAGCTGTGTTTTACCATTGAGGAATAAACCGTTTTTTACCTTCTAAAAAAACCTTGGAGTGCTGATTCAACATAACCCACACGGATGTCCTGCTATTTCTGGTCTTTGGGTCCGGACCATTGCTGTGGATCGTGCACCTCATAAGGCCTGCAAGTGCAATTTGGACTTGTATCGGAAGTGCTGTTCCCTATCTCAATTCTTTCTTAAGTCTATGTAACAGCACACCAACCATGTCTAGTCTATGTAACAGCACACCCCACCGCGACAAGTCTATGTGACAGCACATCCCACCGCGACAAGTCTATGTGACAGCACACTCAATTACGACAAGTCTATGTGACAGCACACCCCACCGTGACAAGTCTATGTAACAGGACACTCCTCAGCGACAAGTCTATGTAACAGCACACCCCACCATATCAAGTCTATGTATCAGCACATCCCACCGCGACAAGTCTATGTGACAGCACATCCCACCACGACAAGTCTATCTAACGGCCCACCCCACCATGCCAAGTCTATGTGACAGCACCCCGACCCCAGCATGAAGTCTATGTGACAGCACACCCCAGCGCGACAAGTCTATATGACAGCACACTCCACAGCGACAAGTCTATGTGACAGCACCCGCCCCCCCCAACTAGTGACAGCTGGGTGCCCGCACCCCCCGACTAGTGACAGCTCGGCGCCCGCACCCCTCAACTACTGACAGTTCAGCACTCGCACCCACCCCCCCGACTACTGACAGTTCGCACCCCCCCAGCAACTACTTACAGCTCGCACCTGCAACCCCCCTGCAACTACTGACAACTCGCACCTCTCCCACGACTACTGACAGCTCGCACCCCCGCCCCGTTGCGACTACTGACTGCTCGCATCTTCACCCCCCCACGCGACTACTGACAGCTTGCTCCTGCACTCCCCTCCCCCCCCCGCAGCGACTCCTGACAGCTCGCACTCGCACCATTCCCCCAGGCGACTACTGACAGCTCGCACCCGCACCCCCCCGCGACTACTGACAGCTCGCACCCCCTTCCCCTTCGCGACTACTGACAGCTCGCACCCACACACACCCCCTGAGACCACTCCCCCTCCTCCCCTCAGATTCTTACCTCAGCTGATAATCTAGCGGCTGTGCATCCCAGAGCTTCCTGAAGCAGCGCACGATCCTGGCAGAAGAACTTCTACTGAGCATGTGTGGAGCAGAAGAAGCTCGTCCCAGTCCAGTCAAGACCTGGAGCCAGCCCGACAAGAAGAGGAGAAGACTTGTCGTATCCATGGACAACAGGAGAAGCAACACAGGGGGGGCACCCCTAAAGGTAAGTGAATAACTTCTGTTTGCCTAATTTACAGTGCGCAATGTATATTACAAAGTGCATTGCATTGGGCAAACAGAAGGGATGCCATGATTTCTTTATGGCTGGACAACCCCTTTAAGAGTCCAAGCCCCGAGGCAGCAAAGCAGCCCCAAACCATGATGCCCTCTCCACCATGTGTCGCAGCTGGGATGAGGTTCAGGTGTCGGGGTGCAGGGTTTTTTTCCTCCAGAAATAGCATTGGGTATTTGCTCTCTATTTGTCTAACCGATTCTTTGCTGTCTCGCCGCAGAGTTTATATACTATTGCAGAGAGACAAAGCACATGCGCAGTCTCTGCAATAGCTCGGCATTCCCTGCTAGGTAGTTAACGTTACGTTACTACTCATGTAGCGAACATTAGCCGGCAGGAAGAAGAATGCTGGCAATGGACACATCATAACAAGAAGAAAATCTGGACGGTTTGCGGTGGGGTGACCCGGGGACTGTAGAAGATGCTGTAAGAAGATGGTCTGGGGAGAAATAGGTAAGTATTGATTTTTTATTTTTATTTTTTTTAAATACCAAAACCCATTTAATGTGCTTCAACCTGTGCCAGTCAATGTACTGATGCCTCCATCCTGTGCCAGTCACTGTAATGACACTTCAACCCTGTGCCACGCACTGTACTGATGTCTCCACTCTGTACCAATCACTGTACGGACTCCTCCACCCTGTGCCAGTCATTGTACTGGTTGCCGTCCACTGTAGATTACAATATAAACTCCTCATTCTCAACCATAATGCTCTCCACAGTGCTGCACTTCCCTATATCTTCTCCATATCTACCACCCTACCCTGCTCTGCAACCTGCTACTGATTGGGCTCCAAGGATGCCTTTACATGGGTCAACTGTCATTCTAATAGTCACTTGGAATAGTCGCTTGAGTGACTTGTTAGCATATGAATAAATATTGTTTTTGCATTTTACACAGAACCAATGTTCTTGATTTGTTCATTTTTGCGGGTGCTGAAGCGCGTCTCTGCAAAATTATTGGCTCGTTGTTCGAAGACAAATGATTACCTGTTTATACCAGATGATAATTAAAGGGGTTGTCCCGCGGCAGCAAGTGGGTCTATACACTTCTGTATGGCCATATTAATGCACTTTGTAATGTACATTGTGCATTAATTATGAGCCATACAGAAGTTATAAGAAGTTTTTCACTTACCTGCTCCGTTGCTAGCGTCCTCGTTCCCATGGAGCCGACTAATTTTCGCCGTCTAATGGCCAAATTAGCCGCGCTTGCGCAGTCCGGGTCTTCTGCTGTCTTCAATGGGGCCGCTCGTGCAGAATGTCGGCTCCGTGTAGCTCCGCCCCATCACGTGCCGATTCCAGCCAATCAGGAGGCTGGAATCGGCAATGGACCGGACAGAAGCCCTGCGGTCCACAGAGAGAGAGAGGATCCCGGCGGCCATCTACAGCAGGTGAGTATGAAGACGCCGGACCGCCGGGATTCGGGTAAGTACTACCCGGTTTGTTTTTTTAACCCCTGCATCGGGGTTGTCTCGCGCCGAACGGGGGGGGGGGGGGGGGTTAAAAAAAACCAAAAACCGTTTTGGCGCGGGACAACCCCTTTAACCAATCAGGGACTACTTTTAGGTGAGCTTAAACCAAGTGACTAGTGAACCAATTCTCATCATCCTGCTGGTGGCCATGTTTACACGGAGCAATCATCGCTTACATTCGCTCTTTAGAGAAATTTTTTGAAAGAAAGTTGTCCTGTGTAAAGACACCCTAAACTCATCAGACGGAGAACAGAAAGATTGGAAGAAACACAAACTAAGGATTTGTTTTAAGTAGGAGAATTATTTTATTAGTTTTTAAATTTTTTTAATTAAATATAGGGAAGGAGGAGTACAATAGGACAAAGAAGGCTGGGGTAAAAAAGCAAAGAGATGGAGGGATATCAATCAGTGGCGTAACCATAGAGGATGCAGGGGATGTGCTTGCTCCTGGGCCCAGGAGCCTTAGGGGTCCCATAAGGCCACTCTTTTCCATATGGGGAGCCCCGTACTATAAATAAAGCATTATATTTGGGGGCCCTGGTACAGATTTTGTATTGGGGCCCAGAAGCTTCAAAATATGCCTCTGATATCAATGGTAAAAGGGGGAAAGGGTAAGAAAAGGAAGAAGGGTAAGGGGAAGGTAGGAATTAGAATGAAATTTTAAGGTGTTTTCTTTTTCATGAAGACTCGGTTTTTCTCTCAGGGGCATCAGGCTGGTTTCAGGTGTAGACTGGGACCTAGAAGAATAATGAAACATGAGAATACCTGAGTGGATGCGAGTAACAAAGTGATCTGTTATATCATCACAATAACATTATAATGAGCCACCCTTATAAACGACATACCCGCGTGAAAGTACTCCCAGAGTGAGAAAATCGTGCGAGTTTTGTGCATTGTGATATGCACAAAACTTCCTTGAAAATACAACCCGTAATTCGTGAGCGGTGAATTTAGATGGGCGACTTTTCTCTCACAGCGATGGTGTAAGACGGAAAAATCACAGCATGTTCTACTCTCATGCAGATGTGCATCTCCTGCTCGGCACACAGACAACGCGGGTGTCCGGGTGCTGTGCGATGCGACTCGTGTCCGAGAATGTAGGGTGGAACACGCTCTCGCCCATGTGAATTCAGAGCTCTTCACAATTAATCATGTGGCACATGAGTAGATTTGCTTTTGCTAAAAGACTTTAAAAATTTTATCAGTCGTTATCCAAATGAAAACAGCAAACCACAAGTTCAAGTTTGTACAAGTATGTTAAACTCCTGCCCCCTCTCCGCCCCTCGCCGGCTGTTGCAAAGGGAGGGGGTGTGATGGGGCGGGCGCTAGTGTGCTAATCTCCTGTCCCCTCCCCTTGCTGGATGCCGCCATGGGACGGAGAGGGGGAGGGAAGGGGGAGGGAATTCAGCAGAGCCTCTGATAAAATCCCTCTCACCTCCCTTTTTTCGACAGCTCCCGTAGGCTCCCATAGAAGTCTATGGGACTAGCTGCTTTATTCCGGCTGGAAGATAGTTCCAGAACCATCTTTTTTGCCTGGCATAAAAATGGCCGGCCGGAATGCGCACCATTTGCGCTATCTTTTCGGGAGGGCCGTTTTATGCACTGGAAAATCGTCCATCTGAACTGATTCCTTGGAATTCAATGCATCAGATGGTCGCATGTATTGGCCAGTCAAGGAAAGCGTCCGATATACGTTTGCGTGAGTAAGCGCTGAGATGGAGAAAAGAGAAAGGGAGAGATGGGAGCGATGACAATATCTGCATAGCTGCAAAATATGGTAAAGATATAAAAACAACAGAAACTAATGATTACCTTTAGCTAGATGGCGCTCTTATCATTTAACCACTTGTTTTTGAGGAGCGTCTTCAGAGATGGTCTTTTTCTGGGGTCCGGCTGCAGGAGTTTTTTCATGAAGTTTACGGCTCCTAATTTAAAATGACATTTACAAAATAAATCCGTGTATATATTCTTGTTCTAGACACTACAGAGACAAGTTCTGGAGGCAATGCTTTATGTCCCATGTGTGATGGTAACAGCCCCCCGTCATACACTGAGTGTTACCTTTAGAAAGGTCTGATGGAAATGCTATTGGTTTTTCTTTCAGTTGGTTCAGTATGTTGCTTCCATTGTCCAGCTCTGATGTATAAGGGAAGTTGCCGGTCAGCATAGCATAAATGGTGACTCCACTGAAATAGAGAATACAAATCAAAGAGGTGAGTTAGAAATTATCCATATTGTTGTATTTGTACAATTGTGCTAAATGGAAGCTTTTACTAGAATCCATCATCTGGTTTCTCCTGCCGGCGAACAGCACTGGCTTCTTCTTGCCCAGATTGTCTACTCTGACAGGTCTCTCCTTGTTTGTATATAGAAAGAGACATGTCCGTCTGGGTGATCTGGGCGGGGAGAAGCCAGCGGGGCCTGAGGACTCCTTATAAAACCAGCTAAGTCTACTTACATTGACCAGACGTCAACTTTTGAATCATACGGCTTGCCCGCAAGTAACTCAGGTGCCGCATAGGCTCTTGTGCCACACTGCGTTCTCAATGGCTGGGGGCATGATCCATAATAGCCGATGGTGTTGCTAAGGCCAAAATCTGTAAAATCATAAAAAATAGTCCTAAGAAGTGACTCATATTTCTATATGGATTCATATCCTACACAAGTCTAGTAGGAATTGTATCTAATTTATTTACACTTCTGCTCTTTCTATGCTGAGGAGTCATCACTGAAGCATTCATGGAAGGCGCTGTGCGGGGCATCAGCAGGAAAGTTACTTACCCACGAGTTTTATGTTGTTATCTTCATCCAGTAGGATGTTTTCTAATTTGATATCTCTATAAATAACAAAGGAAATGATCAATCAGTTCAGTAATAATAAATTACAAGCTAAGTAGAAGGTAATGGAAATCATGTTTAGGGGCGGCTTCACATGAGTGTATGCAAAACCGCTCACTGCAGCACATGAACGAGGCAAGTGCTGAACTTTTTGGGCATGCAGAGCCATTTCACCCACGACACACCCTATCTGTGGATTAAATGGCTAATTAGCCTAATGAGCTTCAGATGTGTTTTTTCCCTTTTATGCAGTGTTTCGCCCTTCCCCTTGTGTATTTGCGCACCTCATGTAGACCTCTATAGGACCTTTGTTGTGCAAAACGCAGGAAAATAGAAATAGTAGCAGGTCCTACTTTTTAACAAGTGTGAAAAACGCACTCCTGAGAACATACCCAATAAAATCAATGGGTTCTATTTAGAGATGAGCGAACGCGTTCGTCCGAGCTTGATATTCGTGCGAATATTAGGGTGTTCGGGATGTTCGTTATTCGTGACGAACACCATGCGGTGTTCTGGTTACTTTCACTTCCTTCCCTGAGACGTTAGCGCGCTTTTCTGGCCAATTGAAAGACAGGGAAGGCATTACAACTTCCCCCTGCAACGTTTAAGCCCTATACCACCCCCCTGCTGTGAGTGGCTGGCGAGATCAGGTGTTCGCCTAATATAAAAGTCGGCCCCTCCCGCGGCTCGCCTCAGATGCGGTGTGAGTTAGATGAGGGACAGTGCTGTTTATACCGGAGCTGCTGTAGGGAAAGAATTGGTAGTTAGTGTAGGCTTCAAGACCCCCCAAAGGTCCTTATTAGGGCCACTGATAGCTGTGTGTTGGCTGCTGTTAGCAGTGGGATTTTTTTTTTTTTCTCAAAATCGCCTCTGCAGACCGTTGCACCTGGCATTAGGGACAGAAGTGCTGCATAGGCAGGGAGAGTGTTAGGAGTGAGTGTAGCCTTCAAGAACCTCAACGGTCCTTTCTAGGGCCATATTTATCCGTGTGCAGTACTGTCCAGGCTGCTGTTGGCTGTGCTGCATTTTTTTTGGGCTTCTCAAAATCGCCTCTGCAGAGCATTGCACCCTCCATTGATACTGCAGGGAAAGAATTGTATAGGCAGGGCCACAACACAGTTATTATTCATAGAATATACGCAGTGCTGCCTGTTGGTGGGAAAAAACTGAAAACAAATCTATTTGTCCAGCCTGTGTCCGTCCTTACGCCTGTGTAGACGTGTGAGCTGCGTGAAAAACATTGCTAAATCATACGCAGCCAGCTACGCTTTACTGCTGGGTTCGCCATTTGCTTTCCTTAATTGGGAAAAAAAAATACCTGCTCTCCAAGAGTTATAATAACTCTGCTACCCTCACGTTCTGTGACACATAAGCAGGGACACAGCGCAGTTATTAAACTTCGCAGGTTCATTGAATATACGCAGTGCTGCCTGTTGGTGGGAAAAAACTGAAAACAAATCTATTTGTCCAGCCTGTGTCCGTCCTTACGCCTGTGTAGACGTGTGAGCTGCGTGAAAAACATTGCTAAATCATACGCACCCAGCTACGCTTTACTGCTGGGTTCGCCATTTGCTTTCCTTAATTGGGAAAAAAAATACCTGCTCTCCAAGAGTTATAATAACTCTGCTACCCTCACGTTCTGTGACACATAAGCAGGGACACAGCGCAGTTATTAAACTTCGCAGGTTCATTGAATATACGCAGTGCTGCCTGTTGGTGGGAAAAAACTGAAAACAAATCTATTTGTCCAGCCTGTGTCCGTCCTTACGCCTGTGTAGACGTGTGAGCTGCGTGAAAAACATTGCTAAATCATACGCACCCAGCTACGCTTTACTGCTGGGTTCGCCATTTGCTTTCCTTAATTGGGAAAAAAAATACCTGCTCTCCAAGAGTTATAATAACTCTGCTACCCTCACGTTCTGTGACACATAAGCAGGGACACAGCGCAGTTATTAAACTTCGCAGGTTCATTGAATATACGCAGTGCTGCCTGTTGGTGGGAAAAAACTGAAAACAAATCTATTTGTCCAGCCTGTGTCCGTCCTTACGCCTGTGTAGACGTGTGAGCTGCGTGAAAAACATTGCTAAATCATACGCACCCAGCTACGCTTTACTGCTGGGTTCGCCATTTGCTTTCCTTAATTGGGAAAAAAAATACCTGCTCTCCAAGAGTTATAATAACTCTGCTACCCTCACGTTCTGTGACACATAAGCAGGGACACAGCACAGTTATTAAACTTAGATAATTCATTCACTAGAGGCAGTGGGGCCTTTCGTTTTCCAAAAAGGGCAAAAATTATATTTGGCCTGCAGTCTTGCGCCAATTTATTTCCTGCCTGGGAAATCTAATCACTGGTAATACAGCATGCTGAGGGGTAGGGGTAAGCCTAGAGGACGTGGACGTGGACGTGGCCGAGGACGCGGAGGGCCAAGTGAGGGTGTGGGCACAGGCCAAGCTCCTGATCCAGGTGTGTCGCAGCTGTCTGCTGCGCGATTAGGAGAGAGGCACGTTTCTGGCGTCCCCACATTCATCGCCCAATTAATGGGTCCACGCGGGAGACGGTTATTAGAAAATGAGCAGTGTGAGCAGGTCCTGTCCTGGATGGCAGAAAGTGCTTCGAGCAACCTATCGTCTACCCGCAGTTCTGCGCCGTCCACTGCTGCCAATCCGAATCCTCTGTCTGCTGCTCCTCCTTCCTCCCAGCCTCCTCAGTCCACTACAATGACACCTGCTCAGGAGCGGGAACACTCCCAGGAACTGTTCTCGGGCCCCTGCTTAGATTGGGCAGCAGCGGTTCCTCTCCCACCAGAGGAGTTTATCGTCACTGATGCCCAACCATTCGAAAGTTCCCGGGGTCCGGGGGAAGAGGCTGGGGACTTCCGCCAACTGTCTCAACAACTTTCTGTGGGTGAGGAGGACGATGACGATCAGACACAGTTGTCTTGCAGTGAGGTAGTAGTAAGGGCAGTAAGTCCCAGGGAGCAGCGCACAGAGGATTCGGAGGAAGAGCAGCAGGACGATGAGGTGACTGACCCCACCTGGTGTGCAACGCTTACTCAGGAGGACAGGTCTTCAGAGGGGGAGTCAAGGGCATCAGCAGGGCAGGTTGCAAGAGGCAGTGCGGTGGCCAGGGGTAGAGGCAGGGCCAGACCGAATAATCCACCAAGTGTTTCCCAAAGCGCCCCCTCGCGCCATGCCACCCTGCGTAGGCCGAGGTGCTCTAAGGTCTGGCAGTTTTTCACAGAGACGCCTGACGACCGACGAACAGTGGTGTGCAACCTTTGTCGCGCAAAGCTCAGCCGGGGAGCCAACACCAACAGCCTCACCACCACCACCATGCGCAGACATATGATGGCCAAGCACCCCGCAAGGTGGGACAAAGGCCGTTCACCGTCTCCGGTTTGCACCCCTGCCTCTCCCCCTGTGCCCCAACCTGCCACTGAGATGCAACCCCCCTCTCAGGACACAGGCACTACCGCCTCATGGCCTGCACCCACACCCTCATCTCCGCTGTCCTCGGCCCCATCCAGCAGTGTAGTTCAGCGCACCGTTCAGCCGTCGCTTGCGCAAGTGTTCGAGCGCAAGCGCAAGTACGCCGCCACGCACCCGCACGCTCAAACGTTAACCGTCCGCATCGCAAAATTCATCAGCCTTGAGATGCTGCCGTATAGGGTTGTGGAAACGGAGTCCTTCAAAAGTATCATGGAGGCGGCGGCCCCGCGCTACTCAGTTCCCAGTCGCCACTACTTTTCCCGATGTGCCGTCCCAGCCCTGCACGACCACGTCTCCCGCAACATTGTGCGCGCCCTCACCAACGCGGTTACTGCCACGGTCCACTTAACTACGGACACGTGGACAAGCACAGGCGGGCAGGGCCACTACATCTCCCTGACGGCACATTGGGTGAATTTAGTGGAGGCTGGGACAGAGTCAGAGCCTGGGACCGCTCACGTCCTACCCACCCCCAGAATTGCGGGCCCCAGCTCGGTGCTGGTATCTGCGGAGGTGTATGCTTCCTCCACTAAAGCACCCTCCTCCTCCTCCTCCTCCTCTGTCTCACAATCAAGATGTGTTAGCAGCAGCATGTCGCCAGCAGTCGGTGTCGCGCGGTGTGGCAGCACAGCGGTGGGCAAGCGTCAGCAGGCCGTGCTGAAACTACTCAGCTTAGGCGATAAGAGGCACACGGCCCACGAACTGCTGCAGGGTCTGACACAGCAGACCGACCGCTGGCTTGCGCCGCTGAGCCTCCAACCGGGCATGGTCGTGTGTGACAACGGCCGTAACCTGGTGGCGGCTCTGCAGCTTGGCAGCCTCACGCACGTGCCATGCCTGGCCCACGTCTTTAATTTGGTGGTTCAGCGGTTTCTGAAAAGCTACCCACGCTTGTCAGACCTGCTCGTAAAGGCGCGCCGGCTCTGCGCACATTTCCGCAAGTCCCACACGGACGCTGCCACCCTGCGCACCCTGCAACATCACTTTAAGCTGCCAGTGCACCGACTGCTGTGCGACGTGCCCACACGGTGGAACTCTACGCTCCACATGTTGGCCAGGCTCTATGAACAACGGAGAGCTATAGTCGAATACCAACTCCAACATGGGCGGCGCAGTGGGAGTCAGCCTCCTCAATTCCTTTCAGAAGAGTGGGCCTGGTTGGCAGACATCTGCCATGTCCTTGGTAATTTTGAGGAGTCTACCCAGGTGGTGAGCGGCGATGCTACAATCATTAGCGTCACCATTCCTCTGCTATGCATCTTGAGAAATTCCCTGCAAACCATAAAGGCAGCTGCTTTGCGCTCGGAAACGGGGGCGGGGGAAGACAGTATGCCGCTGGATAGTCAGGGCACCCTCCTGTCTATTTCTCAGCGCGTACAGGAGGAGGAGGAGGAGCATGAGGAGGATGAGGAGGAGGGGGAAGAGACAGCTTGGCCCGCTGCTGACGGTACACCGGCTGATTGCCTGTCATCCTTTCAGCGTGTATGGCCTGAGGAGGAGGAGGAGGAGGAGGAGGATCCTGAAAGTGATCTTCCTAGTGAAGACAGCCATGTGTTGCGTACAGGTACCCTGGCACACATGGCTGACTTCATGTTAGGATGCCTTTCTCGTGACCCTCGCGTTGCACGCATTCTGGCCACGACGGATTACTGGGTGTACACACTGCTCGATCCACGGTATAAGGAGAACCTGCCCACTCTGATTCCCGAAGAGGAAAGGGGTTCGAGAGTGTTGCTATACCACAGGACCCTTGCGGACAAGCTGATGGTAAAATTCCCAGCCGACAGCGCTAGTGGCAGAAGGCGCAGTTCCGAGGGCCATGTTGCAGGGGATGTGCGTAGATCGAGCAGCATGTACATCCCAGGCAGTGCAACAGTCTTTAAGGGCCTGGCCAGCTTTATGGCTCCCCACCAAGACTGTGTCACCGCTCCCCAGTCACGGCTGAGTCGGCGGGAGCACTGCAAAAGGATGGTGAGGGAGTACGTAGCGGATCGCACGACCATCCTTGGTGACGCCTCTGCCCCCTACAACTACTGGGTGTCGAAGCTGGACACGTGGCCTGAACTAGCCCTGTATGCCCTTGAGGTGCTTGCTTGTCCTGCGGCTAGCGTGTTGTCGGAGAGGGTGTTTAGTGCGGCTGGGGGAATCATCACAGATAAGCGTAGCCGCTTGTCAACCGACAGTGCCGACAGGCTAACACTCATCAAGATGAACAAAGGCTGGATTTCCCCAGACTTCTGTTCTCCACCAGCGGACAGCAGCGATACGTAAGCAATACGTAGGCTGCACCCGCGGATGGAAGCTACGTTCTCTCTCACCATCCAAAACGGGGACATTTCTGCTTCATCAATCTGTGTCTAATATTCCTCCTCCTCCTCCTCCTGCTCCACCTCCTGAAACCTCACGTAATCACGCTGAACGGGCAATTTTTCTTAGGGCCACAAGGCTCACTCAAATAATTTTTCAGAACAATTTTTATAAGTTTCAATTAGCTTAAAAGCGTTGGAACTTTAACTTGAACCAATTTTTCGTTACACTGGGCTGCCTCCAGGCCTAGTTACCACTTAAGCCACATTAACCAAAGCTATTCACCTGCCATCTTGGTTGGGCATGGCCAATTTTTACTGAGGTACATTAGTACTGTTGGTACACCAATTTTTTGGGGCCCTCACCTACAGTGTAATCATAGTAATTTCTATGTTCTTCGCCTGCACTCATGGTACAGAAAGGTGTGTGGGGTTGGCCTACAGTTTAGCTACATAAATGTCACTTGTGCCTTGGCTATACTAAGGCTACTGAAATGGAACGAAGACTGCGCTCCCGCTATACTGCTGCTTCAGAATTGTTACTGGGGCCTGTCTTGAGTGCTACTATTGCTTACATGGAACGAAGACTGCGCTCCCGCTATACTGCTGCTTCAGAATTGTTACTGGGGCCTGTCTTGAGTGCTACTATTGCTTACATGGAACGAAGACTGCGCTCCCGCTATACTGCTGCTTCAGAATTGTTACTGGGGCCTGTCTTGAGTGCTACTATTGCTTACATGGAACGGACACGTGGAGAGGACACGTAGTGCCTCAAAAACATCCCCCTCCTCCTCCAACAGGGAAAACATTGTTGGCAAATGCCTTTGCATTGGTTCGTCTGGCGGCAGTCCAAGAATTTCACCTTTACCGACACTACAAGAGAGCCCCCCCACCATCCCCCCGCCACGGCCCACTTAATCCTGGCCACATTCCGAAAACCAACAAAATACAACCGTGGTACTAGGTCCGCAGTCACCACCACATTACCACCAACGCGGTTACTGTTAAGGTGCATATAACCACGGACACGTGGAGAGGACACGTAGTGCCTCAAAAACATCCCCCTCCTCCTCCAACAGGGAAAACATTGTTGGCAAATGCCTTTGCATTGGTTCGTCTGGTGGCAGTCCAAGAATTTCACCTTTACCGACACTACAAGAGAGCCCCCCCACCATCCCCCCGCCACGGCCCACTTAATCCTGGCCACATTCCGAAAACCAACAAAATACAACCGTGGTACTAGGTCCGCAGTCACCACCACATTACCACCAACGCGGTTACTGTTAAGGTGCATATAACCAGTCTGACTGGGGCATGCAGACACCTTGACAGAATGAATAGTGTGTGGCACATAGGTTCCCCATTGCTATGCCCACGTGTGCAGCTCCTGATGGCGGTGGCACAGGATTGTATTTCTCATTGCTTCTGTACAGCATTGTGGGCTATCGCCCCGCCCCTATTAAAGAGGGTCGCTACCTAGCCGTGCCAACCCTGTGCAGTGTGTGCCTGCGGTCCCTCGTCGTGGCAGACGCACTTCTAAATAGACATGAGGGTGGTGTGGCATGAGGGCAGCTGAAGGCTGCGCAGGGACAGTTTGGTGTGCGCTGTGGGGGGGAGGGGGTGCGGTTGGGCAGCATGTAACTCAGGAGAAGTGGCAGTGGAGTGTCATGCAGGCAGTGATTGTGCTTTGTTGGAGGTAGTGTGGTGCTTAGCAAAGGTATGCCATGCTAATGAGGGCTTTTCAGAAGTAAAAGTTGTTGGGAGGGGGGGGGGGCCCACTCTTGCCGCTATTGTGGCTTAATAGTGGGACCTGTGAACTTAGGATGCAGCCCAACATGTAGCCCCTCGCCTGCCCTATCCGTCACTGTGTCATTCCCATCACTTTCCTGAATTGCCCAGATTTTCACACATGAAAACCTTAGCGAGCATCGGCGAAATACAAAAATGTTCTGGTCGCCCATTGACTTCAATGGGGTTCGTTGTTCGAAACGAACCCTCGAGCATCACGGGAAGTTCGTTACGAATAACGAACACCCGAACATTTTGGTGTTCGCTCATCTCTAGTTCTATTCTCTGTTTTTGCGTGCGCAAATATGGTCGTGTGGAGAAACCATTACTTTATTATATGTATGGCATTTCTGAGCCGCCATGAAGTAACTGCATTGCATTATGTATCCGGCCCCGGTCCTGAATGTTACAACCCAGAGCTGCAGTCACAGTTCTTCTGGTTTTTGTTGGAAACCGCCAAGAAGCTTGGTGGCGGACTCCTCCATAACAGCTTAGCTGAGCCCCTGTATAATGCAGTGAGGCGGTTATGCCTCACACACCAGATTATTGCAGTAACGCCACTTTCCAAAATGTCAATCACTAGAGGAAGCTTTGTAAGAACATTGACTTAGTGAAAAATGACAGGAGGTTTCAGCTCTGAAGCCTCCAGAAATGTAATGCTAGAATCGTAGAATTCAGGATCAGAGCACAATAAGTAATGCAATGTATATAGAATGTGAATATATGGAATATACAGTGCATGAAGATTGTTTACCTGTGCACAATCCCCTTTTTATGTAGATGTTCTACTGCTGTTATAATTTGCCTGATGTACGGTTTGGCTTGATGTTCTTCGATCTTCTTTTTTGCAATAAGTTGGTCAAATAGGTCACCGCCCTCGCAGAGCTCCATCACTAGATAGTATGAACTTCCGGTCTCATACGCTTCATACAAGGGCACAATGTTTTGGTGCTTGATCATCTTTTGGAGTCTTATTTCCCTCTGCAGGTTCTTTATTGAGGTGGGAGTCTTTAGGGATTTGGCCTTGTTTATGATTTTTACGGCGACCTATATTACAGACAGGATACATGATGTGCAGTTAGCAAACGGAAATTACCCCAAACCTTGAATATTCACTATACTAAGATATAGCAGAGGTGAATTCATCATTATAGCAATTCTGTTCTTCACCTTGATCCCTCAGGTAACTGAGAGGGTTTACATGCCATCCTATGAACCTCAGAGATACCATCTAGCAATATGATGGCACATGCTGGCACACTGGCGCATGATTAACAGCTCTTCTACATTAAAACAATTCAGCTCTGCTATACCGGTGTGGGTATTGGTCTGTGTCGTTGGTTGTAATGTAATGTAGGTGATAAATGATGCTACAATATTCTCCTTATAATAAATGAAAACTCTACCTTGTGGCCGGTTGGAAAATGCAGGCCTTCAGCAACCTTTCCAAAAGAACCTTGGTTTATGGTTCTGCCAATATAGTACTCGCCCACACGCAGTTTATGGGGGTAGTATGGCAGACCGGGCTGCTCACTTCTTCTGCCGTCCTTGGCAGGCATGTTTCTGCTAAAGAAGAAAAGATTTCTTTCCATGTTAGTCCCAAAAAACATAGGGTTTTAATGAGGCAATAATCCCCGTCCTGGCTTATAGGGCATATAAATATGTCCATATAACCATATCATTCAGTGCCTAATTAACTATAGCATACGGGCTGGTGCACAAATAACAGCTATACGTTGACCACTTATTACATTACATCACTAAGGTTTGTCCAAAGAAAGGCAAAAAAATGAGATAAAAAACAATTTTCCCCATTTAAGTGGAAAAATTTCTTGCTGACTCTAGTCTGGCAATCGGAATAATCCCTGGATCACTGACCCTTCTGGAGTAATTAGTGGCTATAACATCTAATATTGTATTGCTTTAAAAAAGGCCCCCGGACCCTCTTGTACTCTTCAGTGATTTCACCATCACCCAGACAGCTGTTTCATAGTTTTTGCCCCTAATTAGTGTGCAGCAGGTCAAAAACCCAGAAGCAGCTGTCTGTGTATGGTATTCTGGCTTAGTTTACAATTCCCAGTCATTATTATAAGGCTTGTCTAAAAAGTCTACATTGACTTGCAGGAATGCTGCCTTTCAATAGGGGGCGATGCAGAGGTATTGTTCCATCTTCCATATTTGCATATTTCCCAGAGGAGCATGCATGGCCTTATAAGTCTCTTATGGACAAAAAGAGAGCTGAAATCTGGTCCCCGGCTAATGTTGATGTGGCAGCAAATGAAAATATTACTAGCCCACTCAGGAACTGGTATTAATTACAAGATAGAAAAAATGGGAATTTTCCAAGCAAGCAGTGCAGATTGTATAGAAGATGATGGTGGTCTTACCTCAGTATGCAGAACAGTTAGGTCTCTTCCAAGCAGGAGGAGGACAATCCGTCCCCTCGCCCCCTAAGGGGGAGCGGAGGTAAAGAAAGCTCTGGTAAGAGAAGAGAGAAAGTGGATCACTTACTGAACACAGACCCCCGGACACATCCAGTAGCCCCCAGTATCAGCCCCAGTAGCCCCAGTGCTCCTTATCCCCTTCGCGCCCCAGGAGGTACATTTATGTCCTACGTGTGTGTTGGGTCAATATGACGCATGATCGGAAGGCGAGGCTCCATAACATTGATGTGCGGATATGTGCCTCAAACTTGCAGGTTACCTGAGTGTGTTTGGCGCATTTATGCAAGCCCATTGATTTCAGTGCGCTCTTGCACTGCGCAGAAAATAGGACATGTCACATATTTGTTTGTGCGACCAACATGTGTGTGCAAAATACACACATGTGAACAAACCCATTGAAATCAACGCATTCTGTTCACTGCTTGTCATGTGTGCTGGTTTTCACGCATTATACATAATGCAAATATGACCGTGTAAACCCGGCCTAAGCGTCAAGTTGAACTTTGCTGCATCTGTACATATCCGGTCACTGAGCTACCTAATAATATGAGGTGAATTACATACAGCGATCTGCTATCATATTACAACCACTGACAGAGGAATTGAACAAAATCAACTATCTCATTACACGGACACCATGGTGTTACCTTATAGAAGGGGGTACAATTATAACATTGGCTTGTACATTCCCACCCCCTAAATAATGCATTTACCAGCGCCCCATATTTGGACTATGATACAAATGACCTGATAGCTTGGTATCAGCAATTACACCACCTTTTGCTTGAGGTCCTTAAAAATAAAACTTCTTACCTGATGAGCTTTCAAAAAGTTTTCAACAGATGAGCTTTTATCACAATAAAAGTTTTCAATCCTATAGAGAAACTCTGAAAAGTACGAGCACAGTGTCACCAGGATGCGACTGCGTCCCACCAACAACACTGTGTGGCCAGCCAAGCAGCTGCTAGAATGTTAACCGCTGTCTGGATTGTGACATCATCATGGTAGGGATGTCATGCAGATCGGGGCATACTGCGTATACAGCACTGATACATGTACTGCTTAGGCTGCCTTTACCATCATGGCATTCATTTATAGTCACCCAAAGACACCATTGTTTTATAATGGCGGCCCTTCAGGTTTCTGCAATGTTTCCATTGTTTGGTGACATAATATACCTGTGTGCAGCGGCTTCATTGCAGGCAAATATTAAAACCTGCTGACAGAACCCCCAATACCCGGAAATTTGTGTTGTTTTATTTTTGTACAATATCTAAGTGCGGCTCTAAAACCCCATTCACATGTATTATACTGGAGTCTGTTCCAGTGTATTGGTGCAGAAGCCATGAGACGTCCACCATGGCTGTCATGTAACTTAACCCCTTACGCACGGACCCATTTTATGTCCCAAGGACGAACCAATTTATCAGTTTTTTCATTGAGACATTCCTAGAGCCATTACTTTAAAATTTTTCAAAGGGCTTGTTTTTTTGCGGGACAAGTTGTATGTTTTATTACATCATTTTGGAGTAGATATAATATGTTGGGGGGGTTGAGAAAAAAAAATCACTATTGTTTCTTTAATTTCATTTTCACGGCATTCAGCGTGCAGAATAAATGATGTGATGACATTATTCTTTGGGTCAACACGATTCTGGTGATACAAAGTTTATACAGTTTTTTTATAATTTGCTACTTTTGTAAACTGAAAACACTTTTTTTTTTTGTTTTACGGTGTTCACCATGCAGTATAAACAATATGTAAATTAATTCTGCGGGTCGGTACGATTCCAGCAATACCAAACATAAAGTTTTAAAAAATATTTTGATTTTTTTCTCACCGTTTTTTTTTTTTTTTAAAGAATGTTTTGTTTTTTTTATCATCGCATTCATAGACCCCCAACATTTATTTTTCTTGGTCAACTGTGTAGTTTGAGGTTTCTTATTTTTTCGAGACAAATTCAAATTTTCATCCGTACCATTAGGTGACCCATATGACTTTTTGATCGCTTTCTATTTAATTTATTGTGAGGTGAGATTTACAAAATTAGCTATTTTTTGCCATGTTTTTTGTGTGGGTAAAATAATTTACCAACTAATTACAAACGCGGTAACAAAATATTCGTAATGATATAGATATATATTTTTTGTACATAATGAAGGGGGAAAGGTGAAGTTTTAACACTTTTATTTTCATTCTTTCTTTAATATTTTTTTACATTTTTTTTTACTTTTTAATCTTTGTTCCACCATCAGACATCAATATCTCTACCTTTTATGTTGCTTATAATACACCGCTATACTTTTAGTATAGCCATATATTAAATTAAATTGTCTATGAAGCTCAGCCACAGGCTGAACCTCATAGGTCACCGTACATGGCAGACCTGGAGGCCATCTTCAAGCAGTTGGATGGTATGACAACCAAATGCAACCAATTGATGGCATCTTGGGGGTCCAGTGGGTAATAGAGGGAACCCCCTCCCTCTCTCAGCCTTTAACATGCTGCAGTCATATTGACCGCCGCCTGTAAAGGATTAGTCAGTGACGATCGGAGGTTTCTCTGGTTCCTGCTGTTTGAGCAAGTGCCAGACTGTCAAGTGACAATTGAACATCTGCTCTCCCTGACATGGGATACTCGCTGTAAAATGCACATGGATGGTCATTAAGAGTTCAAAGGGGTTTTCTATGGCCTCATCATTGTTTAACAGACAGAGCTCTGTAGATCTGGTACTGGCTGTGCCAGGTACTGCAGCTCTCTGCGGCCTTCTGCCATTCAAGTGAATAGGACTAAGATGTGTTACAATGCACCAGGCACTCTGCCTGGTAAACAATGAAGGGGACGCGTGCCATGGCCCCTTGAGTCAGCTGATCGATGCCAGGAGTCGGACCTCCACCAATCTGATATTGTTAGCTAATTTTAAGTAAAAGGCACAAATAACAAAGTCCCTGAAAACCCCTTTAATCTTTAGTGCAAAACATAAAAGATAAGTGTTAAAACACATTAAAAAGGTTTTCTGAGCAGAGCCGGCGCATCACCAGCGACATTTCTGTGCGGGCCTCTGTGAGGCTCGCACAGAAATAGGAAATGCTGCGATTTGTTTACTGTGTGAGATTTTTAACGCAGTCAAATCACAGCTGTCTGCATAGGATTGTGCGCATGCATGCAATACTATGATAGTGAGTAGTGGCCGAAATTCTGCGGGAAATCTCACCGCGGAATTTCCGCCCGTCTGCATTTACCCTTAGGGCTCAGTCACATGGGTGCCGATGCGCCAGTGTTACTGCATGAAGAAGACAGCCACACTGCAAGTGCGGACGACTCTCTGCACCGCCGGAAGAAAGAACATATGACCGGCAATGGAGCCAGTCATGTGTTCTTTCTTCCGGTGGTGTGGAGAGTCGTCCGCACCTGCAGTGTAGCCGTCTTATCGTAGAGGAACACGGGCACATTGGTGCCCGTGTGACTGAGCCCTTAGTGAGAATATGTGGTTACATGTAAAGAATATTTCCAAGGTCAAGTAGCTTGTGCCATGTCCTGAGGTACCTACTTTGTAAAGGTGCATTTAGACATGAAGACAACCTCTCAAAAAATGGCTTTTCAGAAATCATTTTGCATAATCTACTAATTGGTACTAATGCCTATTAGTATCAATTAGTAACATGTGAACCTCTGGGAAATGAATTTATTCTCTGAATTAATTCTCTTTGTTCTGCCAGTGGGGCTAATGGCTGAGAACAGCTGAGACAATGTAATCAGCTGTTATCAGCGCTCACCTGCAGAGCACAGCGTGCGGTCTGTCTTATCAGCTGTTCTGCTGAACTACGGATTTTCGGCAGAAAACTGAAAGATGGGCACATTTACATGCAATGATTATCGCTCAAAAGATGTGTTTTGAGCGTATTTTGAGAGATAATCAAGTCTAAATGGCCTTAAAACCCTGGACTACGCAACCACTTCAAAAAAAAAGGTGGGCACTGAATAGAAAAACACTCAACTGCAATTAATACCATAACCTTTATTAGTAGCAAAGACACAAAGATTTTAGGAAAAATAAAATCAAGATGAAAAAAATCTTTTTTACGTTATCAAGTTGTTTATTAGTGGAAACAATTAAAACATACACTAAAAAAAAGTACAGAATTGGACTCAGCATCTATAATGACCTAAACATTAAAGGAGTTGTCCCGCGCCGAAACGAGTTTTTTTTTTTTTTCAATAGCCCCCCCATTCGGCGCGAGACAAACCCGATGCAGGGGTTAAAAAAGAAAACCGGAGAGTGTTTACCTGAATCCCCGCACTCCGGTGACTTCTTACTTACCTGGTGAAGATGGCCGCCGGGATCTTCACCCTCGGTGGACCGCAGGGCTTCTGTGCGGTCCATTGCCGATTCCAGTCTCCTGATTGGCTGGAATCGGCACGTGACGGGGTGGAGCTACAAGGAGCCGCTCTCCGGCACGAGCGGCCCCATTCAGAAAAGAAGACCGGACTGCGCAAACTCGTCTAATCCGGCGATTAGACGCTGAAAATTAGACGGCACCATGGAGACGAGGACGCTAGCAACTGAACAGGTAAGTGAATAACTTCTGATAACTTCTGTATGGCTCATAATTAATGCACAATGTACATTACAAAGTGTGTTAATATGGCCATACAGAAGTGTATACCCCCACTTTGTTTCGCGGGACAACCCCTTTAACATTTTCAGGCTATTTGTTCCACATAGTGAATACCATAGAAGCGGGGGGAAAAAAAAAAACAATACCAGAATTGATGTTTTTTAGACACTTTGTTTCCTGAATATGGAAAAATGTGTGACCAAAAAAGTTGTATGTACCCCAAAATGGTATCAATGGAAACAGCAACTCATCCACCCTTAAACAAAATCTCTCACTCAGCTCCATTGATAACAGAATAATGAGTCTTCAGAATATGTTGACAAATTAGGCCTAATTCCCACTGGTGGATTTCCACCCCGTATCATGTGGTGGAAATCCGCGACGTTGCCCTGCAGCTATTAGGTTCTATTGATCCTAATAGTGCAATGCTCACGGTGCGGAATTTCATTGTGGAATTTTGCCCCGTGAAATCACCCGTAATCACCCGCGGCATGTTCTATTTGCCACAGGTGTACATGCGGACTGCTTCCATTGCAGTCAATGGAATCTGTCCGTCACGCTATCTTCCTCTGTAGCGCCTGAAAATGCTTCCCCACTCACTGACGCCTGCGTCATATGACACGGCCAGCGCGTCATGTGACGCTGCGGGCGCATCATGTGACACTGCGGGCGTGTCATATGACAATGCCGGCGCATAATGTTCTGCACTGCGCATGCGTGCCGGCGAGGGATGCGGGACATCGGGCAGGGGATCCGGAGGTGAGTATGGGGTCTCTGGGGGGCGCCGTGACAGACTCCGCTGCGGATTTCCTTTTGCGGAGCCTGTCACGACCTTGGGCACTAGGCCTTAGTTTCTTTTTGTTAAATTTCACCCACTGACTGGGTAGCGGGGGGTTACTGCTGTGTTCTTTGGCTTCCAAGAAATACTAAAGTCGAAAACCCATCAGAGTGCCTGTTTTAACAAAGCACTGGACACAGCACCTCACCTGGGCTTGTGAGTTTGCTAACTGAACCTTAGAAGACTGGCAACGTGTCATGGCCCGATGAGTCATAGAATTATGGAATGGTAGAGTTGGAAAGGACCTCCAGGGTCATTGGATCCAACCCCCTGCTCAATGCAGGATCACTAAATCATCCCAGACAGATATTTGTCCAGCCTCTGTTTGAAGATTTCCATTGAAGGAGAACTCACCACCTCCCGTGGTAACCTGTTTCACTTATTGATCACCCTCACTGTTAGAAAGCTTTTACTAATATCTAATATGTGTCTCCTCTAGAGATGAGCGAGCACCAAAATGCTCGGGTGCTCGGTACTCGGGACGAAATTATCGCAATGCTCGAGGGTTCGTTTCAAGTAACGAACCCCATTGAAGTCAATGGGCGACCCGAGCATTTTTGTATTTCGCCGATGCTCGCTAAGGTTTCCTTGTGTGAAAATCTGGGCAATTCAAGAAAGTGATGGGAACGACACAGCAACGGATAGGGCAGGCGAGGGGCAACATGTTGGGCTGCATCTCAAGTTCACAGGTCCCACTATTAAGCCACAATAGCGGCAAGAGTGGGGCCCCCCCCTCCCAAAAACTTTTACTTCTGAAAAGCCCTCATTAGCATGGCATACCTTAGCTAAGCACCACACTACCTCCAACAAAGCACAATCACTGCCTGCATGACACTCCGCTGCCACTTCTCCTGTGTTACATGCTGCCCAACCGCCCCCCCTCCCCCCCACAGCGCACACCAAAGTGTCCCTGCGCAGCCTTCAGCTGCCCTAATGCCACACCACCCTCATGTCTATTTAGAAGTGCGTCTGCCATGAGGAGGAACCGCAGGCACACACTGCAGAGGTTGGCACGGCTAGGCAGCGACCCTCTTTAAAAGGGGCGGGGCGATAGCCCACAATGCTGTACAGAAGCAATGAGAAATAGAATCCTGTGCGACCGCCATCAGGAGCTGCACACGTGGGCATAGCAATGGGGAACCTATGTGCCACACACTATTCATTCTGTCAAGGTGTCTCTGCATGCCCCAGTCAGACCGGGCTTTTTAATTCATAGACACAGGCAGGTACAACTCCCTATTGTGAAGTCCCTGTCGACCGACAGCATGGGTGGCTCCCTGGAACCCACCGGCGGTACACAAAAATATCCCATTGCATTGCCCAACACAGCTGAGGTAACGTCAGGTTTATTGCAGGTGGGCTTCGGCCCACACTGCATGCCCCAGTCAGACTGGGGTTCTTTATAAGTAGACACATGTAGGTTAAACTCCGTGTGCACCTACAGCATGGGTGGCTCCCTGGAACCCACCGGTGGTACATAAAAATATCCCATTGCAGTGCCCAACACAGCTGATGTAACGTCACGTCAGCTGTAATGCAGGTGGGCTAAAAATTTATTTGATTACACTGTAGGCGAGGGCCCACAAAAATTGCTGTATCAACAGTACTAATGTACATTAGAAAAATTGCCCATGCCCAACCAAGAGGGCAGGTGAAACCCATTAATCGCTTTGGTTAATGTGGCTTAGGTGGTAATTAGGCCTGGAGGCAGCCCAGTTTAACGAAAAATTGGTTCAAGTTAAAGTTTCAACGCTTTTAAGAGCATTGAAACATATAAAAATTGTTTAGAAAAATTAGATGAGTGAGCCTTGTGGCCCTAAGAAAAATTGCCCTTTCAGCGTGATTACGTGAGGTTTCAGGAGGAGGAGCAGGAGGAGGAATATTATACACAGATTGATGAAGCAGAAATGTCCCCGTTTTGGATGGTGAGAGAGAACGTAGCTTCCATCCACGGGTGCAGCCTACGTATTGCTTAGGTATCGCTGCTGTCCGCTGGTGGAGAAGAGAAGTCTGGGGAAATCCAGGCTTTGTTCATCTTGATCAGTGTTAGCCTGTCGGCACTGTCGGTTGACAGGCGGGTACGCCTATCTGTGATGATTCCCCCAGCCGCACTAAACACCCTCTCCGACAAGACGCTAGCCGCAGGACAAGCAAGCACCTCCAGGGCATACAGCGCTAGTTCAGGCCACATGTCCAGCTTCGACACCCAGTAGTTTTAGGTGGCAGAGGCGTCACCAAGGACGGTCGTGCGATCGGCTACGTACTCCCTCACCATCCTTTTACAGTGCTCCCGCCGACTCAGCCTTGACTGGGGAGCGGTGACACAGTCTTGCTGGGGAGCCATATAGCTGTCCAGGCCCTTAAAGACTGTTGCACTGCCTGGGCTGTACATGCTGCTCGATCTCCGCACCTCCCCTGCTACCTGGCCCTCGGAACTGCGCCTTCTGCCACTAGCGCTGTCGGATGGGAATTTTACCATCAGCTTGTCCGCCAGGGTCCTGTGGTATAGCATTACTCTCGAACCCCTTTCCTCTTCGGGAATGAGAGTGGGAAGGTTCTCCTTATAGCGTGGGTCGAGCAGTGTGTACACCCAGTAATCCGTAGTGGCCAGAATGCGTGTAACGCGAGGGTCACGAGAAAGGCATCCTAACATGAAGTCAGCCATGTGTGCCAGGGTACCTGTATGCAACCTGTATGCAACACATGGCTGTCTTCACTAGGAAGATCACTTTCAGGATCCTCCTCCTCCTCCTCCTCCTCCCCCTCCTCAGGCCATACACGCTGAAAGGATGACAGGCAAGCAGCATGGGTACCGTCAGCAGTGGGCCAAGCTGTCTCTTCCCCCTCCTCCTCATCCTCCTCATCCTCCTCCTCCTGAACGCGCTGAGATATAGAAAGGAGGGTGCTCTGACTATCCAGCGACATACTGTCTTCCCCCGCCTCCGTTTCCGAGCACAAAGCATCTGCCTTTATGCTTTGCAGGGAACTTCTCAAGATGCAGAGCAGAGGAATGGTGACGCTAATGATTGCGGCATCGCCGCTCACCACCTGGGTCGACTGCTCAAAGTTTCCAAGGACCTTGCAGATGTCTGCCAACCAGGCCCACTCTTCTGAAAAGAATTGAGGAGGCTGACTCCCACTGCGCCGCCCATGTTGGAGTTGGTATTCCACTATAGCTCTACACTGCTCATAGAGCCTGGCCAACATGTGGAGCGTAGAGTTCCACCGTGTGGCAATGTCGCACAGCAGTCGGTGCACTGGAAGATTAAAGCGATGTTGCAGGGTGCGCAGGGTGGCAGCGTCCGTGTGGGACTTGCGGAAATGTGCGCAGAGCCGGCGCACCTTTACGAGCAGGTCTGACAAGCGTGGGTAGCTTTTCAGAAAGCGCTGAACCACCAAATTAAAGACGTGGGCCAGGCATGGCACGTGCGTGAGGCTGCCGAGCTGCAGAGCCGCCACCAGGTTACGGCCGTTGTCACACACGACCATGCCCGGTTGGAGGCTCAGCGGCGCAAGCCAACGGTCGGTCTGCTGTGTCAGACCCTGCAGCAGTTCGTGGGCCGTGGGCCTCCTATCTCCTAAGCTGAGTAGTTTCAGCACGGCCTGCTGACGCTTGCCCACCGCTGTGCTGCCACACCGCGCGACACCGACTGCTGGCGACGTCCTGCTGCTGCTGACACATCTAGATTGCGAGACAGAGGTTGAGGAGGAGGAGGAGGAGGAGGAGGGTGCTTTAGTGGAGGAAGCATACACCGCCGAACATACCACCACCGAGCTGGGGCCCGCAATTCTGGGGGTGGGTAGGACGTGAGCGGTCCCAGGCTCTGACTCTGTCCCAGCCTCCACTAAATTCACCCAATGTGCCGTCAGGGAGATGTAGTGGCCCTGCCCGCCTGTGCTTGTCCATGTGTCCGTAGTTAAGTGGACCTTGCCACTAACCGCATTGGTGAGGGCGCGTACAATGTTGCGGGAGACGTGGTCGTGCAGGGCTGGGACGACACATCGAGAAAAGTAGTGGCGACTGGGAACTGAGTAGCGCGGGGCCGCCGCCGCCATCATAGCTTTGAAAGCCTCCGTTTCCACAACCCTATACGGCAGCATCTCAAGGCTGATAAATTTGGCTATGTGGACGGTTAACGATTGAGCGTGCGGTTGCGTGGCGGCGTACTTGCGCTTGCGCTCCAACACTTGCGCTAGCGACGGCGGGACTGTGCGGTGCGAGACATTGCTGGATGGGGCCGAGGACAGCGGAGGTGAGGGTGTGGGTGCAGGCCAGGAGACGGTAGTGCCTGTGTCCTGAGAGGGGGGTTGGATCTCAGTGGCAGGTTGGGGCACAGGGGGAGAGGCAGCGGTGCAAACCGGAGGTGGTGAACGGCCTTCGTCCCACCTTGTGGGGTGCTTTGCTTGGCCATCATATGTCTGCGCATGCTGGTGGTGGTGAGGCTGTTGGTGGTGGCTCCCCGGCTGATCTTGGCGCGACAAAGGTTGCACACCACTGTTCGTCGGTCGTCAGGCGTCTCTGTGAAAAACTGCCAGACCTTAGAGCACCTCGATCTCTGCAGGGTGGCATGGCGCGAGGGTGTGCTTTGGGAAACAGTTGGTGGATTATTCGGTCTGGCCCTGCCTCTACCCCTGGCCACCGCACTGCCTCTTGCAACCTGCCCTGCTGCTGCCCGTGCCTCCCCCTCTGAAGACCTGTCCTGTGTAGGCGTTGCACACCAGGTGGGGTCAGTCACCTCATCGTCCTGCTGCTCTTCCTCTGAATCCTCTGTGCGCTGCTCCCTCGGACTTACTGCCCTTACTACTACCTCACTGCAAGACAACTGTGTCTCATCGTCATCGTCCTCCTCACCCACAGAAAGTTCTTGAGACAGTTGGCGGAAGTCCCCAGCCTCATCCCCTGGACCCCGGGAACTTTCGAATGGTTGGGCATCAGTGACGATAAACTCCTCTGGTGGGAGAGGAACCACTGCTGCCCAATCTGAGCAGGGGCCCGAGAACAGTTCCTGGGAGTCTTCCCGCTCCTGAGCATGTGTCATTGTAGTGGAGTGAGGAGGCTGGGAGGAAGAAGGAGCAGCAGACAGAGGATTCGGATTTGCAGCAGTGGACGGCGCAGAACTGTGGCTGGACGATAGGTTGCTCGAAGCACTTTCTGCCATCCAGGACAGGACCTGCTCACACTGCTCATTTTCTAATAAACGTCTCCCGCGTGAACCCATTAATTGGGCGATGAATGTGGGGACGCCAGAAACGTGCCTCTCTCCTAATCGCGCAGCAGTCGGCTGCGACACACCTGGATCAGGAGCTCGGCCTGTGCCCACACCCTCACTTGGCCCTCCGCGTCCTCGGCCACGTCCACGTCCTCTAGGCCTACCCCTACCCCTCAGCATGCTGTATTACCAGTGATTTGATTTCACAGGCAGGAAATAAATTGGCGCAAGCCTACAGGCCAAATATAATTTTTTCCCTTTTGTTTAAAAGGAAAGGCCCACTGCCTCTAGTGAATGAATAATAATAAGTTTAATAACTGTGTTGCGGCCCTGCAAAAGTGTCACAGAACTTTACTGTTGCAGAGTTATTAACTGTGGCAGAGCAGGTATTTCCCAGGCAGGAAAGAAATTGGCGCAAGGCTGCACTCAACCGTAGCTGGTTGCGTCTGATTTTTTTACGTTCTCCACGCAGCACACACGTACACAGAGCCCTTAGGACTGACAGAGGCAGGGCAAATATAATTTTTTCCCTTTTGTTTAAAAGGAAAGGCCCACTGTGCCTATTCAATGACTAATAACTGTGTTGTGGCCCTGCCTACACAATTCTGTGCCTGTAGTATCAATGCAGGGTGCAATGCTCTGCACCACCGATTTTGAGAAAAAAAAAAAAAAGGAACACAACTAACAGCAGCCAGCACAGTACTGCAGACGGTTAAATGTGGCCCTAGAAAGGACCGTTGAGGTTCTTGAAGGCTACACTCACTCCTAACACTCTCCCCGCCTAAGCACCACTTCTGTCCCTAATGCTGGGTGCAATGCTCTGCACTGCCGATCTTGAGAAAAAAAAAATTTTTCTCCACTGCTAACAGCAGCCTGCACACACGTAGATGTGGCCCTAAGAAGGACCGTTGGGGTTCTTGAAGCCTACACTCACTACAAAGACTCTCCCTACAGCAACTCCAATAGAACAGCACTGTCCCTCAGCTAACTCACAAGGCATGTGTGGCGAGCCGCGGGAGGGGCCGACTTTTATACTCGTGTGACATCTGATCGCCCCAGCCACTCACAGCAGGGGGGTGGTATAGGGCTTGAACGTCACAGGGGGAAGTTGTAATGCCTTCCCTGTCTTTCAATTGCCCAGAAAAGCGCGCTAACGTCTCAGAGAGGAAACTGAAAGTAACCAGAACACCGCGTGGTGCTAGTTACGAGTAACGAGCATCCCGAACACGCTAATATTCGCCCGAGCATCAAGCTCGGACGAGTACGTTCGCTCATCTCTAGTCTCCTCCCTTTCGGTTTCATCCCATTGCTTCTAGTCTTTCCTTGTGCAAATGAGAATAGGGCTGATCCCTCTGCACTGTGACAGCCCTTCAGATATTTGTAGACAGCTATTACGTCTCCTCTTAGCTTTTTGTTTTGCAAGCTAAACATTCCCAGATCCTTTAACTGTTCCTCATAGGACATGATTTTCAGACCACTCACCATTTTGGTTACTCTTCTCTGAACTTGCTCCTGTTTTTCTTTTTTTAAAAATTCTGGGTGCCCACAATGGGCACAGTATTCCAGATGAGGTCTGACTAAGGAAGAGTAGAGGGGGATAATTAGCTCACATGATCTAGACTCTATGCTTCTCTTAATACATCCCAGAATTGTATTTGGCTTTTTTTTGCTGCTGCATTATGCTATTGACTCATGTTCAGACTATGGTCTATTAGTATACCCAAGTCTTTTTCACATGTGCTGCTTAGTCCAATTCCTCCTGCAGCGTTCAAGGAGCCGGTCCACAGGCGAGGAGATGGGGGGGTAGAGTTAGGCCGTGTCAAGGAGCTCTACCATCTCCTCCCTTGGGGGTTGCATGAGACCCGTTCAAGTTACCGCTGGGGAAAGTTTCATGGGGGTAACCCAAAATGTAGATTATTTTAAGAGTCCTGTCATTTGTGACGCCACCGTTCCTTCCTCCGCGGTGATATCAGATGATGAAATAAGTGATCTACATACAGGGAAACGTTTAAGGAGCAAATTCGGGAATGGTCGGCAGTGTTTGTTTACTTGAGACATTATTCACCGTCCAAAAACAGTAGATACACACGCCCGCAGAGAATGGTGTATAACACAAGAGAGGAAATCACATGATCACAGAAAAATCCACAGTCCAAAGTTATCTGTGGGATTCTGTTCCTAGTCACTCTTCTTCACTCTCTAGCTCTCTACCTGTCAGCACTCACAAGTGGACACAAAATTCACTCAGTGCTGCTTGGTGGTTCCACTGTCTCTCTTCACTAATAGTGTATTAGGGGTAACACTGGCATCTCCCGGGTAAAGTAGGCCCAGGGAAGGCTGGTGGATATCTTCCATTCCGGCCAACACAGAACAGATGGTGTCTGTGTGGCTCACTTGCAGAACTCCATACGCTCCTCTCTCTTGCAAGACTAGAAGAGACTCCTTGCAAAACACCTTGCAAACATATATACATAGCACAATCACATGCCAAACAATGAGATACATTTTCCAGGCATCTCACATACCAGATAGTCAACCCACTCAGTGCTGCAGCTATGCAATACACATCATATTTATGCAACATATAAGACACTTACAACACATAGGCACAAGACAAATGCATGCATGCATCATGGAGGGGCCCTCTTAACTCCCAAACTGTAGGTGCTTTTATTCGTTTTTTGCCCAGATGTAGGACCTTGCATTCCTACTCATTAAATACCATTCTGTTAGTAGTTTCCCACTGTTCAAGCTTTTCTAGATCTTTTCGAATCCTTACTCTTTTCTATCCCTCCTAGCTTTGCGTCATCTGCAAATTTGATGTTTCCAATCTATGGTACCCAAGTGGTACCCCACTTGACACATTCATCTAATTGGATGTGCAGCTATTTATGACCACTCTCTTAGTATGATCACTCAGCCAGTGGTGAATCCACCTAACAGTTGCCTTGTCAATCATATATTTGGTCATGTTATCAATAAAGATGATATAAGATACTTTGTCAAATGCATCACTAAAGTCAAGATATACTATATCCACCGCATTTCCCCAATCAACCCAGTCGGTGATTTTGTCATAGAAGGAAATTAGATTTGTCTGGCATGACTTGTTTGTTACAAATCCATACTGGCTTTGTTTAATTACTCCATTCTCATCTAAGTACTTGCACATATGCTGTTTAATAATTTCCTCAAACATCTTACCCAGTATAGAAGTCAGGCTCACAGGCATGTAGTTTACTGGATCGACCTTCCTCCCTTCTTTGAAGACTTACTTCATTTGAAGGAGATATTGGGGTGTTCCTAAAAAGAGCGAAGGATTGTTTTTTCATTATCATCCCCTTTTTATCTAAAATTGAAGAATAGCATAATCATTGCCTCCTAAAGTCCCAGCCACTCGTACTTCCTCAACCATTTTCTCTCTACCACTTGTTTCAGGCTGATGGTCTGGTTCGTATGTGGCACAGACCCCTGGAAGCAATGGACCTCAGTTGTCAAGAAGTGGTTGCACATGTATTCCTAGACTATTGCGGCAGAATATGTCTCCCTCAATTAAGATGTGGTTTAGAATGGTTAGAGAGATAATGGAGATGGAGGATTTGACAGCTTCAGTAAAAGGCGCACAAGATAAATATCAGAAAACATGATTTTATTAATCAAATTTCAGGATATTTGGAATTCCGTAACATATACAGCTCATAAGACCACTACACAGTGGAAATAGGCCTTTATAATAGTTCATAAAGTGATGCCACGGTACGCCAAGGTCTTGCCAAATAATACAAATGCAAGACTATGCATTATGATGTACTCTTCCTCATTTCTTTTCCTTTCCTTTTTAGATTGTGTTTTTTTAAATTTTTTTATTGCTTGTTTTTTCCATCTTATGATGTTCTAATGTTACGCCACAGTCAGGGCTGCAATATTAGGGGGTTACCATTCACTATCAAGAGATTAGAGAAATAGAGAGGGTACATGGAGGGTGGGATGGGTCGGAGATTGACCTTTAGTGAGGGTCTTCTTCCCTCTTTATGGGGGTTGCCAAATTCGGGACCGAGCATAATTGCAGTTCCCACTTGCAATACCATAGGTAGTACCTGAATGGGCCCACCTCCAGGGGTTTATTGTATGTGCTTCAAGGTTTAGCACTTTGTCTGAATTTATTTGGGGAATTTTGTAGCACTTCCTGGGTTGCAGGTTGTCAATTTCTTTGTATTACTTAACAGTGATTTGACTTTGTTTTTGAAAAATAGAAAACTTAAAAATAAAAGAATTTATAAAAAAAGAAGTGGTTGCATACTGGTGTGGGGTGTAGTCTCATGGCATGGGTTGGGTCCACTGATCCATTGAACAGTTCCCGCTACGTTTCACTGCTTGGTGACTATTTGCAGGTCTTTATGGATCTCATGAAGCCCCGCGATGATAGGATATTTCAGCAGGATAATGCATCATGCCATGAGGCTTAAGTTGTCCAGAATTGGTTTGAGGAGCACTCGTGAGAGTTCCTATGAATGGAAAGGCCTGCATGTTTACCCATCATGAGCCCAATGGAGCATGTATGTGAAGTATAAATCCATTCACACCTGAGATCATGCACATACAAATATCGTGGAGCTGTAGGTGGCTATCCAGATGGCATTGCTCAGGATCCTTCTAGACATCGGCTGTCCACTTGTGGAATCAATGCCACGTTAAGTCGCTGCACTTTGTCGGGACAGAGGGTGTCCTATATAATAATAGTTCCTATCCTATGACTTTTGGCATATCAGTAAGACTCCAAAAGTATACCTTTAACACAAGTGAGAAACTGGATACTCCAGGATAAAGTTCAAGATATTTGTTCAAGTTGGGTTAAAAACAATGAAAATGGCTAGTAGACCCCAGGTTCGTGAGTGCACATGCATGGACCTGGGTTTGCTAGCCATTTGCATTGTTTATAATTAGAGATGAGCGAACACCAAAATGTTCGGGTGTTCGTTATTCGGAACGAACTTCCCGCGATGTTCGAGGGTTCGTTTCGAACAACGAACCCCATTGAAGTCAATGGGCGACCAGAGCATTTTTGTATTTCGCCGATGCTCGCTAAGGTTTTCATGTGTGAAAATCTGGGCAATTCAAGAAAGTGATGGAAATGACACAGAAACGGATAGGGCAGGCGAGGGGCTACATGTTGGGCTGCATCTCAAGTTCACAGGTCCCACTATTAAGCCACAATACCGGCAAGAGTGGCCCCCCCCCTCCCAACAACTTTTAATTCTGAAAAGCCCTCATTAGCATGGCATACCTTTGCTAAGCACCACACTACCTACAACAAAGCACAATCACTGCCTGCATGACACTCCGCTGCCACTTCTCCTGTGTTACATGCTGCCCAACCGCCCCCCTCCCCCCCACAGCGCACACCAAAGTGTCCCTGCGCAGCCTTCAGCTGCCCTCATGCCACGCCACACTCATGTCTATTTAGAAGTGCGTCTGCCATGAGGAGGAACCGCAGGCACACACTGCAGAGGGTTGGCATGGCTAGGCAGCGACCCTCTTTAAAAGGGACGGGGCGATAGCCCACAATGCTGTACAGAAGCAATGAGAAATAGAATCCTGTGCCACCGCCATCAGGAGCTGCACACGTAGGCATAGCAATGGGGAACCTATGTGCCACACACTATTCATTCTGTCAAGGTGTCTGCATGCCCCAGTCAGACTGGTAATATGCACCTTTACAGTAACCGCGTTGGTGGTAATGTGGTGGTGACTGCGGACCTAGTAGCACGGTTGTATTTTGTTGGTTTTCGGAATGCGGCCAGGATTAAGTGGGCCGTGGCGGGGGGATGGTGTGGGGGCTCTCTTGTTGTGTCGGTAAAGGTGAAATTCTTGGACTGCCACCAGACGAACCAATGCAAAGACATTTGCCAAGAATGTTTTCCCTGTTGGAGGAGGAGGGGGATGTTTTTGAGGCACTACGTGTCCTCTCCACGTGTCCGTGGTTATATGCACCTTTACAGTAACCGCGTTGGTGGGAAATGGCCTCGCCGCCATCATGTCTTTGGGAAGCCTCTGTTTCCACACCCCAGAGACATACCATTAGCAGCGGTATAGGCCGAGCCCAGAATTCGTAACATTTCAGCCGTAGCATTAGGACAGGCCCCACTAACATATCACTAGCAGCATTATAGGAGGAGCGCAGTCTTCGTTCCATGTCAGCAATAGTAGCACTCAAGACAGGCCCCAGTAACAATTCCGAAGCAGCAGTATAGCGGGAGCGCAGTCTTCGTTCCATGTCAGTAGCCTTAGTATAGCCAAGGCCCAAGTTACATTTATGTAGCTAAAGTGTAGGCCAACCCCACACACCTTTCTGTACCATGAGTGCAGGCGAAGAACATACAAATTGCTATGATTACACTGTAGGTGAGGGCCCCAAAAATTTGGTGTACCAACAGTACTAATGTACCTCAGTAAAAATTGGCCATGCCCAACCAAGATGGCAGGTGAATCGCTTTGGTTAATGTGGCTTAAGTGGTAACTAGGCCTGGAGGCAGCCCAGTGTAACGAAAAATTGGTTCAAGTTAAAGTTCCAACGCTTTTAAGCGCATTGAAACTTATAAAAATTGTTCAGAAAAATTATTTGAGTGAGCCTTGTGGCCCTAAGAAAAATTGCCCGTTCAGCGTGATTACGTGAGGTTTCAGGTGGAGGAGCAGGAGGAGGAGGAGGAATATTAGACACAGATTGATGAAGCAGAAATGTCCCCGTTTTGGATGGTGAGAGAGAACGTAGCTTCCATCCGCGGGTGCAGCCTACGTATTGCTTACGTATCGCTGCTGTCCGCTGGTGGAGAACAGAAGTCTGGGGAAATCCAGGCTTTGTTCATCTTGATGAGTGTTAGCCTGTCGGCACTGTCGGTTGACAGTGATGATTCCCCCAGCCGCACTAAACACCCTCTCCGACAAGACGCTAGCCGCAGGACAAGCAAGCACCTCCAGGGCATACAGCGCTAGTTCAGGCCACGTGTCCAGCTTCGACACCCAGTAGTTGTAGGTGGCAGAGGCGTCACGGAGGACGGTCGTGCGATGCGCTACGTACTCCCTCACCATCCTTTTACAGTGCTCCCGCCGACTCAGCCTTGACTGGGGAGCGGTGACACAGTCTTGGTGGGGAGCCATAAAGCTGTCCAGGCCCTTAAAGACTGTTGCACTGCCTGGAATGTACATGCTGCTCGATCTACGCACATCCCCTGCTACCTTGCCCTCGGTACTGCGCCTTCTGCCACTAGCGCTGTCGGCTGCGAATTTTACCATCAGCTTGTCCGCAAGGGTCCTGTGGTATAGCAACACTCTCGAACCCCTTTCCTCTTCGGGAATCAGAGTGGGCAGGTTCTCCTTATACCGTGGATCGAGCAGTGTGTACACCCAGTAATCCGTCGTGGCCAGAATGCGTGCAACGCGAGGGTCACGAGAAAGGCATCCTAACATGAAGTCAGCCATGTGTGCCAGGGTACCTGTACGCAACACATGGCTGTCTTCACTAGGAAGATCACTTTCAGGATCCTCCTCCTCCTCCTCCTCCTCCTCAGGCCATACACGCTGAAAGGATGACAGGCAATCAGCCGGTGTACCGTCAGCAGCGGGCCAAGCTGTCTCTTCCCCCTCCTCCTCATCCTCCTCATGCTCCTCCTCCTCCTCCTGTATGCGCTGAGAAATAGACAGGAGGGTGCCCTGACTATCCAGCGGCATACTGTCTTCCCCTGCCCCCGTTTCCGAGCGCAAAGCAGCTGCCTTTATGGTTTGCAGGGAATTTCTCAAGATGCATAGCAGAGGAATGGTGACGCTAATGATTGTAGCATCGCCGCTCACCACCTGGGTAGACTCCTCAAAATTACCAAGGACATGGCAGATGTCTGCCAACCAGGCCCACTCTTCTGAAAGGAATTGAGGAGGCTGACTCCCACTGCGCCGCCCATGTTGGAGTTGGTATTCGACTATAGCTCTACGCTGTTCATAGAGCCTGTCCAACATGTGGAGCGTAGAGTTCCACCGTGTGGGCACGTCGCACAGCAGTCGGTGCACTGGCAGCTTAAAGTGATATTGCAGGGTGCGCAGGGTGGCAGCGTCCGTGTGGGACTTGCGGAAATGTGCGCAGAGCCGGCGCGCCTTTACGAGCAGGTCTGACAAGCGTGGGTAGCTTTTCAGAAAGCGCTGAACCACCAAATTAAAGACGTGGGCCAGGCATGGCACGTGTGTGAGGCTGCCGAGCTGCAGAGCCGCCACCAGGTTACGGCCGTTGTCACACACGACCATGCCCGGTTGGAGGCTCAGCGGCGCAAGCCAGCGGTCGGTCTGCTGTGTCAGACCCTGCAGCAGTTCGTGGGCCGTGTGCCTCTTATCGCCTAAGCTGAGCAGTTTCAGCACGGCCTGCTGACGCTTGCCCACCGCTGTGCTGCCACACCGCGTGACACCGACTGCTGGCGACATGCTGCTGCTAACACATCTTGATTGCGAGACAGAGGAGGAGGAGGAGGAGGAGGGTGCTTTAGTGGAGGAAGCATACACCTCCGCAGATACCACCACCGAGCTGGGGCCCGCAATTCTGGGGGTGGGTAGGACGTGAGCGGTCCCAGGCTCTGACTCTGTCCCAGCCTCCACTAAATTCACCCAATGTGCCGTCAGGGAGATGTAGTGGCCCTGCCCGCCTGTGCTTGTCCACGTGTCCGTAGTTAAGTGGACCGTGGCAGTAACCACGTTGGTGAGGGCGCGTACAATGTTGCGGGAGACGTGGTCGTGCAGGGCTGGGACGGCACATCGGGAAAAGTAGTGGCGACTGGGAACTGAGTAGCACGGGGCCGCCGCCTCCATGATACTTTTGAAGGACTCCGTTTCCACAACCCTATACGGCAGCATCTCAAGGCTGATGAATTTTGCTATGCGGACGGTTAACGTTTGAGCGTGCGGGTGCGTGGCGGCGTACTTGCGCTTGCGCTCCAACAGTTGCGCAAGCGACGGCTGGACGGTGCGCTGAACTACACTGCTGGATGGGGCCGAGGACAGCGGAGGTGAGGGTGTGGGTGCAGGCCAGGAGGCGGTAGTGCCTGTGTCCTGAGAGGGGGGTTGCATCTCAGGGGCAGGTTGGGGCACAGGGGGAGAGGCAGCGGTGCAAACCGGAGGCGCTGAACGGCCTTCGTTCCACCTTGTGGGGTGCTTGGCCATCATATGTCTGTGCATGGTGGTGGTGGTGAGGCTGTTGGTGTTGGCTCCCCGGCTGAGCTTTGCGCGACAAAGGTTGCACACCACTGTTCGTCGGTCGTCAGGCGTCTCTGTGAAAAACTGCCAGACCTTAGAGCACCTCGGCCTCTGCAGGGTGGCATGGCGCGAGGGGGCGCTTTGGGAAACAGTTGGTGGATTATTCGGTCTGGCCCTGCCTCTACCCCTGGCCACCGCACTGCCTCTTGCAACCTGCCCTGCTGATGCCCTTGACTCCCCCTCTGAAGACCTGTCCTCCTGAGTAAGCGTTGCACACCAGGTGGGGTCAGTCACCTCATCGTCCTGCTGCTCTTCCTCCGAATCCTCAGTGCGCTGCTCCCTCGGACTTACTGCCCTTACTACTACCTCACTGCAAGACAACTGTGTCTGATCGTCATCGTCCTCCTCACCCACAGAAAGTTGTTGAGACAGTTGGCGGAAGTCCCCAGCCTCTTCCCCCGGACCCTGGGAACTTTCGAATGGTTGGGCATCAGTGACGATAAACTCCTCTGGTGGGAGAGGAACCGCTGCTGCCCAATCTAAGCAGGGGCCCGAGAACAGTTCCTGGGAGTGTTCCCGCTCCTGAGCAGGTGTCATTGTAGTGGAGTGAGGAGGCTGGGAGGAAGGAGGAGCAGCAGACAGAGGATTCGGATTTGCAGCAGTGGACGGCGCAGAACTGCGTGTTAACGATAGGTTGCTCGAAGCACTGTCTGCCATCCAGGACAGGACCTGCTCACACTGCTCATTTTCTAATAACCGTCTCCCGCGTGGACCCATTAATTGGGCGATGAATGTGGGGACGCCAGAAACGTGCCTCTCTCCTAATCGCGCAGCAGTCGGCTGCGACACACCTGGATCAGGAGCTCGGCCTGTGCCCACACCCTGACTTGGCCCTCCGCGTCCTCGGCCGCGTCCACGTCCTCTAGGCCTACCCCTACCCCTCAGCATGCTGTATTACCAGTGATTTGATTTCACAGGCAGGAAAGAAATTGGCGCAAGACTGCAGGCCAAATAAATTTTTTTCCCTTTTTTGAAAACGAAAGGCCCCACTGCCTCTAGTGAATGTATAATCTAAGTTTAATAACTGTGCAGTGTCCCTGCTAATGTGTCACAGAACGTGAGGGTAGCAGAGTTATTAACTGTGGCAGAGCAGGTATTTTTTTTCCCAATTAAGGAAAGCAAATGGCAAAGCCAGGAGTAAAACGTAGCTGGGTGCGTCTGATTTTTAAAGGTTGCACACACAGCCGACACGTGTCCACCGCCCTTAGGACGGACAGAGGCAGGACAAATAGAATTATTTTCCGTTTTTTTCCACCAAAAGGCAGCACTGCGTATATTGAATGAACATGAGAAGTTTAATAACTGTGCTGTGTCCCTGCTAATGTGTCACAGAACGTGAGGGTAGCAGAGTTATTAACTGTGGCAGAGCAGGTATTTTTTTTCCCAATTAAGGAAAGCAAATGGCAAAGCCAGGAGTAAAACGTAGCTGGGTGCGTCTGATTTTTAAAGGTTGCACACGCAGCCGACACGTGTCCACCGCCCTTAGGACGGACAGAGGCAGGACAAATAGAATTATTTTCACTTGTTTTACAAGCAAAAGGCAGCACTGCGTATATTCAATGAACATGAGAAGTTTAATAACTGTGCTGTGGCCCTGCCTATACAATTCTTTCCCTGCAGTATCAATGGAGGGTGCAATGCTCTGCAGAGGCGATTTTGAGAAGCAAAAAAAAATGCAGCACAGCTAACAGCAGCCTGGACAGTACTGCACACGGTTAAATATGGCCCTAGAAAGGACCGTTGAGGTTCTTGAAGGCTACACTCACTCCTAACACTCTCCCTGCCTATGCAGCACTTCTGTCCCTAATGCCGGGTGCAACGCTCTGCAGAGACGATTTTGAGAGAAAAAAAATTGCCACTGCTAACAGCAGCCAACACACAGCTATCAGTGGCCCTAATAAGGACCTTTGAGGGGTCTTGAAGCCTACACTAACTACCAATTCTTTCCCTACAGCAGCTCCGGTACAAACAGCACTGTCCCTCATCTAACTCACCAGGCATCTGAGGCGAGCCGCGGGAGGGGCCGACTTTTATGTTCGGGTGACACTTGATCTTCCCAGCCACTCACAGCAGGGGGGTGGTATAGGGCTTGAACGTCACAGGGGGAAGTTGTAATGCCTTCCCTGTCTTTCAATTGGCCAGAAAAGCGCGCTAACGTCTCAGGGAAGGAAGTGAAAGTAACCAGAACACCGCACGGTGTTCGTTACGAATAACGAACATCCCGAACACCCTAATATTCGCACGAATATCAAGCTCGGAAGAACACGTTCGCTCATCTCTATTTATAATCCTTCTTTAATAAAATTCTTGGATATTCCAGATGCAGAATAAAAGCCAGTTTCAGAGTTGCTACTTCCGCTCGCTTCAGCAAGAAGTGTATGAACAAGGGCTGATGGTGTAATGAGGTGATCACAGGTGAGAGGGACACTTATTCGCATCCACAACAGTTATGCCTAACACCAACCAGTATGGACGACAGTCATGAATAATATACTGTCAGGGTAATTTCTGCGTACATCACCAATCAGGCCCACCCCACTTGCCCCGCTGCCGGCGGTAAAGAAGAAAACACCACACAGAGGTCTGGTATAGTTCCTCACACGGGGACATGACTGCGCTGCGCCTCTTTATTACAGATTACATGAGATCTTATACCCTTTGGTCTCATCACCAGGAATGGGTGATGGGCTCATTGGCTAAAATTCACAGCATAACCATATATGGGAAGTCCGGATTTCCAGCCTGAGACAGTGAAAGTTATGTACGTAGTTGAACAGTCGTTATCTTGCTACGGCGCCTCTGGAAAAACAGCCAAGTACACGCGGCCTTCGTGTCTGGTTATTCCTTGTGTTCAAGATACATTTTGTCTTCGCCTTGCAAGGCCTCTTGGCATATCTGATATAAGGCGAAGTATTAAGTTTTTCATAGAGTTAGTACATATAAGAATAAAGTTAGTGTATATATATAAAAAGAAAGGCACATAACTATATCTATATAAATGTATATATTCCAGTGTTTTCTACCTACAAGGATATATATGTATCCTTCTCAATACCAGAGCGTATTGGTTTATTCATTATTTTACTTCTTGAATAGACGTGCTCAGATATATAAATGGGAATTTATACCATTATGTTATGCAGCAGAAAACAAGTGCTTTTGTAACATTACAGGAGCAGTCCCATTAAAATAATAATGTATCACCGGTCCACAGGACTGAAGGTAAGTATCTAATTTGTGGAGTACTACTAACACCCACAATGTTCACGAGCATAAAAAAGCGCAGTGTAAATGGCTCCTTTTAAATAGGAAGTCATTCCTGCTACCACAGTACTGCTCTGTGGGTTTTTCCATTTGATGGTTGGTCAGACTTTAACCCCTTCCTGCTACATGACGTACCGGTACGTCATGGAGCGGCGGGATATGTATGAAGAGAGGTTGCATGGCAACCTCTCTTCATACAGTGCGGGTGTCAGCTGTTTATAACAGCTGACATCAGCGGGCAATAACTGCGATCGGCCGCGCGGCCGAATCGGCGCTATTAACCATTTAAATGCCGCTGTCAATTCTGACAGCGGCATTTAAATTCCCCGAAGCGGTGAGATCGGGGGAGCCATGCAGGTGTAATGGCAGCCAGGGCCTAGCTATAGCATTACGTCATACTGCAGGAGCGATCAAAGCATCGCATGTTAAAGCTTCCCAGGGGGACTTTAAAGTAATGTAAAAAAAAATCAATAAGGTTTTTTTTTATTAAAAAAAAAAAAATAAGTTGTAAAAGTTTAAATCACCCCCCTTTTGCCATATATATTATTAAAAAATCTAAATCATACAATAAAAATATGTATTTGGTATCGCCGCGTCCGTAAAAGTCCAAACTATCAAAGTAGCATATTATTTTTCCGGCACGGTGAACATCGTCCAAAAAATAAAAAATAAAAAATGTCAGAAATGCACTTTTTTTGTTACTCTATCTCCCAGAATAAACGCAATAAAAAGGGATCAAAAAGTCAGATGTATTCCAAATTGGTACTCTCAGAAACTACAGAACATCCCGCAAAAAAATGAGCCCTTGCTCAACTACGTCGACGGAAAAATAAAAAAGTTATTGCGCGCACAAAATGACCGCAGAAAATAATTGAAAAAAATTAAATGTCTTTGAAAAAAAAAAAAAAAAGAGTATAGTAAAAAAAAAAACTATACAAGTTTGATATCGTAGTAATCGTACCGACCCATAGAATAAAGTTATCATGTCACTTTCGTTGCTGTTTGTGCACCAAAGAAACAAAACACACTTAAAAAAGCGAAATGTCGCTTTTTTCATTTTACTCCACTTAGAATTTTTTAAATGTTTTCCAGTACATTATATTGTACTTTAAATATCACCATTGAAAAATACAACTTATCCCGCAAAAAACAAGCGACGTCGATGGATAAATAAAGGAGTTACGATTTTTTTGAAGGGGGGGGGGGAACGAAAATGGAAAAAGAAAAAGGGGCTCCGTCATTAAGGGGTTAATTAGCCAGATATGATATGGAAAGACAAAACCTGCGAATCTCACAAGGGTGATATAAGTTCTTGAGAACAATTAAACCTAACTACCTTACCCAACTTGTATGGGAGCCTGCTAGATGGAGGGACACTCTGGATTTATTATTAAATAACAAACCGGACAGAATCACGGCGGTGCAAGTTAAAGGACCCCTTGGAAATAGTGACCACAATATAGTTAATTTCCAGTTTTCATTCAATAGGAAGCCTTATTATGGAGCGACAAAAAACCTAAACTTTAGTAAAGCAAAATTTGATCAGCTCAGAACTACTATCGGTAACATTAATTGGGACTTTGTCCTTAAAAATAATAGTACGGATAACAAATGGGAGAAGTTTAAAAACATCCTAAATACCTCATGTGAGCAGTTCATCCCCTTTAAAAATAAAAGAAATACAAATAAAAGGAAACCAATGTGGTGCGACAAGACTGTAAGAGAGGAAATAAGCAGAAAAAAGAAAGCATTTAAATTATTAAAACAAGAAGGCAGTGAGAAAACCTACAGGAAGAAAACAAATTGTGTAAGGAAAAGATGAAAACTGCAATGAAGGAGGCAGAAAGACTGATTGCCAAAGAGAGCAAAAATAACTCCAAACTATTTTTCAATTATATGAATGGGAAAAGGATTTGCACTGAAAGCAGTGGCCCTTTTACAAATAATGCAGGAGAAATCATAGAAGATGAAGGGAAAGGCAAAGCTATTAAATAGTTTTTCTCAAGTGTATTCACGAAGGAAAAAGAAATGTCACATGAGATGCAGGGGCATAAAATGAACCTCCCACAAAATAGAGATGGTTAAAAAAGATTAAAATCGACAAATTGGCAGGCCCAGATGGAATACACCCAAAGGTTCTAAGGGTACTAAGTAACATGATAGACAGACCGCTATTTCTTATATTTGGGGACACTATTGAAACCATGGTTGTACCACTGGATTGGCGTATTGCCAATGTGATTCCAATATACAAAAAGGGGTCAAGAAGGTAGCCTGGTAACTACAGGCCAGTAAGTCTCACTTCAATAATTGGAAAAATATTCAAGGGATTTCTGAGAGATGTCATCCTGGAACACCTCAAGGAAAACAACAGAATAACTCCTCATCATCATGGGTTCATGAGGAGTTGATCATGTCAGACCAATTTGATTAGCTTCTACAATGAAGTAAGTTCTAGGCTGGACCTGGGAGACTCTATTGATCTTGTACATATATCTGCATCTTTCTAAAGCATTTGACACCTTGCTGAATAAAAGACTGATATATAAAATGAAGCAGCTCACACTGGGCAAAAATGTGTGTAGTTGGGTAAAGAACTGGCTCTGAGATAGAAAGCAGAGGGTGATAATAAATGGATCATACTCTAATTGGGCCACCATTGCTAGTGGGGTGCCACAGGATTCAGTATTAGGACCCATTCTGTTCAATATATTTATCAACGACCTGATAGAGGGGCTGCACAGTAAAATATCAATATTTGCATACTATACAAAATTATACAAAGTGATTAATACAAAGAAGGACATGTACAGCTGCAAATGGACACAGATAGGAATATACTGCATATATAATAGTCTGGGGGAACAGAATTTATCTTGTCATAATTTGCCAAGTTCCAGTCTATTTAGTGCAAGCTAATTCCTCCATAGATCCATCTCAGGTTACTTAATGGAGAGTACTGATGCAATGTGCGAGGAGAGAGCCCAAAGCCAAGGAAATGGTGGGGATAGAGTTGTCACTTGTCAAAGTGGTTCTACCATCTCCTCCCCTGTAAGGGTAGCACAGGACCCGTCCACGTTACTACTATGGGGAGGTAACAGAAAACCGCAGTGTGGTTTTAACTTAGAGATAATTGTCACGGGTGACGCCACCATTCCTTTCTATTTGGTGAATCCAGATGATGGAATAACAGTCCAAACACACAGGCAGTAGCTTGAAACAAAGTCGGGAATGGACAGCAGTGTTACTTTACTTATAAATCCAAACAGAGCAGTTCAACAGGTACATAGGCCAAAACAAGTCACTGGTGCAGACACAGTTGATGGTGCGACAGGGAGGAAATCACAGGATGAATATCGGGCCCAAAGTCTCAGTTATCTGTGTGACTCCGCTCCTGGCCCAAACTCCTTTTCTCTCTCTTCCAACTCTCTATCCAGCACTCACTCTCAAAGGCAGCACTCAGCGCTGCATGGCGATCTCCTCTCATCCACTCATTCTGTAGAGCTCCTGACAGTAGGAGTCCCAGGGTAACGTCAAGGCCATGGTTCAGCCTTCTCCACTAGACGCAATGGGATGAAACTGAAAGGGAGGAGACACAAATTAGATATTAGAAAAAACTTTCTGACAGTGAGGGTGATCAATGAGTGGAACAGGTTACCACGGGAGGTGGTGAAATATTCTTCAATGGAAGTGTTCAAACAAAGGCTGGACAAATATCTGTCTAGGATGATTCAGTAAATCCTCCACTGAGCATGGGGTTGGACTTGATGACCCTGGCGGTCCCTTCCAACTCTACCATTCTTTGATTCTATGATTGTTCCATTCACAGACCATGGGGGTTCAAATAACACTAGGTCCTGCCAGCTCCTCTTGCAATCTCCAACACTGACTCTCTTTTGCAAACCGCAAACATTAATATGAAGCATGGTCACATGACTTCCAAACTCACAACACAAAACGATACATTTTCAGACAGGACGGGACATACCAGACAGTAAGGCCGGCTTCACACGAGCGTGAGGGGCTCCGCTGCAGAATATTCCGCAGTGAAGCCCGTCACGGCGCCCCCCAGAGACCCCATACTTACCAGCGGAAGATAGCGTGAAGACGCTTCCCCGCCCACCGCCGTCGCGTCATGTGACACGCCCACCGCGTCACATGACGCGGCCGGCCGTGTCACGTGACGCGCCTGCTGCGTCATATGACGCGGCGGCGGTAGGTGGGGAAGCGTTTTTGCACGCTATCTCCCGCTGGTTACATCGGGAGATAGCGTGAACGGACGGCTTCCATTGACTGCAATGGAAGCCGTCAGTGCGTACACCCGCGGCAAATAGAGCATGCTGCAGGTGAGGACGGGAGATTTCACGGTGCGTAATTCCGCGGTGGAATTACGCATCGTGAGCATTGTGCTATTAGGTTTAATAGAACCTAATAGCAGGGGGCAATGCAGCGGATTTTTGCCGCGAATTTACGCGGCGTAAATCCGTTCGTGGGAAGGAGGCCTAACCCTTTCAATCATGCAGAGATGCAATTCTTAGTTTTGCAGACGCACTCCTCATTCAAAGACTGTATACAGGGCAAAGTACAAAACAGTACTTTGGCAGAAAAAAATCAGAGATGGGGACGCAGCACTAAACCAGCACTGCATTCTCTTTATTCTCAAGAACGGTATGTAAAAAGAACTCATCGCCCACGTTAACCTAAACAGTCGCCGTATCCGAAAACAGCCTAGTCATTAAAAGGTTAAAAATGTAATTTAACATGGAAAAGAAATTCAAATTTCTTAAAGTAGAAGTACTCCATCCTCACCTCTTGGGCGGGGTCTCTGATAAACTAACATGATAGGGTCAGAGTCCAGTAAAATTTGACACCATCTTCATCTTCCATTTTAGTCTGAGGTTTGCGCTCTATCTCTATAGAGGAGTCTGAGGAGATCAACATCTTCTTTCACTTCTTCCTCCTTTTTCAGAATCTTCTCTAGTTCCTTCATTTTCTACAGAGAGCGTCAGGTAAGGAATAGGAGGAGGGCAAAGCTGAAAAATAAAGACAGTACATAAATACCTGGAATTACAAAGACACCAATTTAAAGGAGATGTCCCGAGGCAGCAAGTGGGTCTATACACTTCTGTATGGCCATAATAATGCACTTTGTAATGTACATTGTGCATTAATTATGAGCCATGCAGAAGTTATAAAAAGTTTTATACTTACCTGCTCCGTTGCTGGCGTCCTCGTCTCCATGGTGCCGACTAATTTTCGCCCTCCGATGGCCAAATTAGCCGCGCTTGCGCAGTCCGGGTCTTCTCCTCTTCTCTATGGGGCTCCGTGTAGCTCCGCCCCGTCACGTGCCGATTCCAGCCAATCAGGAGGCTGGAATCGGCAATGGACCGCACAGAAGCCCTGCGGTCCATGAAGACAGAGGATCCCGGCGGCCATCTTCAGCAGGTGAGTATGAAGACGCCGGACCGCCGGGATTCAGGTAAGCGCTGTGCGGGTGGTTTTTTTAACCCCTGCATCGGGGTTGTCTCGCGCCGAACGGGGGGGGGGGTTAAAAAAAAAAAAACCCGTTTCGGCGCGGGACATCTCCTTTAAAAACAAAGCAGTTTTAGGATTATTCGGCAGCGCCCCGTCACCGAGATCACAGCAACTGTTCCAGATTAATAACTGTGTGGTATGTCTGAAAACAGGGGTAATTATAGAGGCCTAGTTGGGATGGGCACATGGGGTAATAAAACCAGGTATGCCTCCTCCCATGCCTGCTGCAACCCCGACACTTTTGGGGGTGTATCTCTAGACCTCAGTGGCATGGACAGAATGTAAAAAGTAGCGCTATGTGAGGCTTCGTAAGCTTGCTGAGGAGCAGCGGTCTCACAGAGAAGGCGCACAACAAGCTGCTCCTGGAACTGCAGGAAGGTGAGCATTCTCGGGGCTTCTTGTAGATTACTATAGATGAGCGAACGTACTCGTCCGAGCTTGATACTCGTTCGAGTATTAGCGTGTTCGAGATGCTCGTTACTCGTGACGAGTACCACGCGATGTTCGAGTTACTTTCACTTTCATCTCTGAGACGTTAGCGCGCTTTTCTGGCCAATAGAAAGACAGGGAAGGCATTACAACTTCCCCCTGCCACGTTCAAGCCCTATACCACCCCCCTGCAGTGAGTGGCTGGCGAGATCAGGTGTCACCCGAGTATAAAAATCGGCCCCTCCCGCGGCTCGGCACAGATTTATTCTGACATAGAGGAGGGAAAGTGCTGTTGGTGCCGGAGCTGCTATAGGGAGAGTGTTAGGAGTATTTTAGGCTTCAAGAACCCCAACAGTCCTTCTTAGGGCCACATCTAACCGTGTGCAGTAGTGTGGAGGCTGCTTTTTGCAGTGTTGCACATTTTTTTTTTTTGTATATCGGCCGTGCAGAGCATTGCGCCCTGCAGTAATTATACATACTCCAGGGCCAGTAGTGGTGGTGAGGCAGGGACAGAAGACATATATTTATTGAATATAGGCAGTGGGCCTTTCCAAAAACATTTGGGGAAAAAAATCTATTTGGGCTGCCTGTGACTGTCCTCAGTGTACTGGGTCTGTGCTGGGTGTAGTTGTCCTCCTAATTCATACGCAGCCAGCTAAGTGTTACAGCAGGCTTGCACAAAATTATTTCCTGGCTCTGCTGTGCGTTCGGTAAGCAAAGTCAGCCTCCAACCACAGGCCAATAAGCGGCACATTTAATTACAGCGTTCTGTTTCTGCACTACTGGTAATACACCATGTTGAGGGATAGGGGTAGGCCTAGAGGACGTGGACGCGGGCGAGGACGCGGAGGCCCAAGTCAGGGTGTGGGCACAGGCCGAGCCAGTGCGGTGGCCAGGGGTAGAGGCAGGGCCAGACCGAATAATCCACCAACTGTTTCCCAAATGCCCCCTCTCGCCATGCCACCCTGCAGAGGTCAAGGTGCTCTACGGTGTGGCAGTATTTCACAGAGACGCCTGACGACTGACGAACAGTGGTGTGCAACCTTTGTCGCGCCAAGATCAGCTGGGGAGCCACCACCACCAGCATGCACAGGCATATGATGGCCAAGCACCCCACAAGGTGGGACAAAGGCCGTTCACCGCCTCCGGTTTGCACCACTGCCTCTCCCCCTGTGCCCCAACCTGCCACTGAGATCCAACCCCCCTCTGAGGACACAGGCACTACCGTCTCCTGGCCTGCACCCACACCCTCACCTCCGCTGTCCTCGGCCCCATCCAGCAATGTCTCTCAGCGCAGCGTCCAGACGTCGCTAGCGCCACTGTTTGAGCGCAAGCGCAAGTACGCCGCCACGCACCCGCACGCTCAAGCGTTAAACGTGCACATTGCCAAAGTGATCAGCCTGGAGATGCTGCCGTATAGGCTTGTGGAAACGGAGGCTTTCAAAAGCATGATGGAGGCGGCGGCCCCACGCTACTTGGTTCCCAGTTGCCACTACTTTTCCCGATGTGCCGTCCCAGCCCTGCACGACCACGGCTCCCGCAACATTGTACGCACCCTCACCAACGCGGTTACTGCCAAGGTCCAATTAACAACGGACACGTGGACAAGCACAGGCGGGCAGGGCCACTATATCTCCCTGACGGCACATTGGGTGAATTTAGTGGAGGCTGGGACAGAGTCAGAGCCTGGGACCGCTCACGTCCTACCCACCCCCAGAATTGCGGGCCCCAGCTCCATGCTGGTATCTGCGGCGGTGTATGCTTCCTCCACTAAACCAGCCTCCTCCTCCAATGCAACCTCTGTCTCGCAATCAAGATGTGTCAGCAGCAGCAGGACGTCGCCAGTAGTCGGTGTCGCGCGGCGTGGCAGCACAGCGGTGGGCAAGCGTCAGCAGGCCGTGCTGAAACTACTCAGCTTAGGAGAGAAGAGGCACACGGCCCACGAACTGGTGCAGGGTCTGACAGAGCAGACCGACCGCTGGCTTGCGCCGCTGAGCCTCCAACCGGGCATGGTCGTGTGTGACAACGGCCGTAACCTGGTGGAGGCTCTGCAGCTCGGCAGCCTCACGCACGTGCCATGCCTGGCCCATGTCTTTAATTTGGTGGTTCAGCGCTTTCTGAAAAGCTACCCACACTTCTCATACCTGCTCGGAAAGGTGCGCCGGGTCAGCGCATATTTCCGCAACTCCAAGACGGACGCTGCCACCCTGCGGACCCTGCAACATCGGTTTAATCTGCCAGTGCACTGACTGCTGTGCAACATGCCCACATGGTGGAACTCTACGCTCCACATGTTGGCCAGGCTCTATGAGCAGCGTAGAGCTATAGTGAAATACCAACTCCAACATGGGCGGCGCAGTGGGAGTCAGCCTCCTCAATTCTTTACAGAAGAGTGGGCCTGGTTGGCAGACATCTGCCAGGTCCTTGGAAACTTTGAGGAGTCTACCCAGATGGTGAGCGGGGATGCTGCAATCATTAGCGTCACCATTCCTCTGCTATGCCTCTGAGGCGTGGGAAGACAATATGTCGCTGGATAGTCAGAGCACCCTCATGTCTATATCTCAGCGCGTTGAGGAGGAGGAGGAGGGGGAGGAGCATGAGAAGGAGGGGGAAGAGACAGCTTGGGCCACTGCTGAGGGTACACATGCTGCTTGTCTGTCATCCTTTCAGCGTGTATGGCCGGAGGAGGAGGATCCAGAAAGTGATCTTCCTAGTGAGGACAGCCATGTGTTGCGTACAGGTACCCTGGCACACATGGCTGACTTCATGTTAGGATGCCTTTCTCGTGACCCTCGCGTTACACTCATTCTGGCCACTACGGATTACTGGGTGTACACACTGCTCGACCCACGGTATAAGGAGAACCTTTCCACTCTCATTCCCGAAGAGGAAAGGGGTTCCAGAATGATGCTATACCACAGGGCGCTGGTGGACAAACTGATGGTAAACTTCCCATCCAACAGCGCTAGTGGCAGAAGGCGCAGTTCCGAGGGCCAGGTAGCAGGGGAGGCGCAGAGATCAGGCAGCATGTACAGCGCAGGCAGGGGAACATTCTCCAAGGCCTTTGCCAGCTTTATGGCTCCCCAACAAGACTGTGTCACCGCTCCCCAGTCAAGGCTGAGTTGGCGGGAGCACTGTAAAAGGATGGTGAGGGAGTATGTAGCCGATCGCACGACCGTCCTTGGTGACGCCTCTGCCCCCTACAACTACTGGGTGTCGAAGCTGGACACGTGGCCTGAACTCGCGCTGTATGCCCTGGAGGTGCTTGCTTGTCCTGCAGCTAGCGTCTTGTCAGAGAGGGTGTTTAGTGCGGCTGGGGGAATCATCACAGATAAGCGTACCCGCCTGTCAACCGACAGTGCCGACAGGCTTACACTCATCAAGATGAACAAAGCCTGGATTTCCCCAGACTTCTCTTCTTCACCAGCGGACAGCAGCGATACCTAAGCAATACGTAGGCTGCACCCGCGGATGGAAGCATCGTTCCCTATCACCATCAAAAACGGGGACATTTTTGCTTCATCAATCTGTGTACAATATTCCTCCTCCTCCTCCTGCTCCTCCTCCTGAAACCTCACATAAACACGCCGAACAGGCAATTTTTCTTAGGCCCACAAGGCTCAGTCATATAATATTTCTAAACAATTTTTATACGTTTCAATGCTCATTAAAGCCAATTTTTATTTTAACTGGGTTGCCTCCAGGCCTAGTTACCAATTAAGCCCCATTAACCAAAGCGATTAATGGGTTTCACCTGCCCTCTTCGTTGGGCAATTTTTCTGAGGTACATTAGTACTGTTGGTACACCAATTTTTGGGGGCCCTCGCCTACAGTGTAATCCAATTAATTTTTTGCCCACCTGCATTACAGCTGACGTAACATCAGCTGTGTTGGGCACTGCAATGGGATATATTTATGTACCGCCGGTGGGTTCCAGGGAGCCACCCATGCCATGGGTCCACACGGAGTTGTAACTACATGTGTCCACTTCTAAAGAGCCCCAGTCTGACTGGGGCATGCAGTGTGGGCCGAAGCCCACCTGCATTAAACATGACATTACCTCAGCTGTGATGGGCAATGCAATGGGATATATTTATGTACCGCCGGTGGCTTCCTGGCACCCACCCATGCTTTCGGTCCACACGGAGTTGTAACTACATGTGTCCACTTCTAAAGAACCCCAGTCTGACTGGGGCATGCAGTGTGGGCCGAAGCCCACCTGCATTTAATCGGACGTTACCTCAGCTGTGCTGGGCACTGCAATGGGATACATTAATGTACAGCCGGTGGGTTCCAGGGAGCCACCCATGCTGTGGGTGCACACGGAATTCCCATTGCGGAGTTGTACCTGCCTGTGACTATTTATAAAAAAACGCGGTCTGACTGGGGCATGCAGACACCTTGACAGAATGAATAGTGTGTGGTATATAGGTTCCCCATTGCTATGCCCACGTGTGCAGCTCCTGATGGCGGTGGCACAGGATTATATTTCTCATTGCTTCTGTACCGCATTGTGGGCTATCGCCCCGTCCCTTTTAAAGAGGGTCGCTGCCTAGCCGTGCCAACCCTCTGCAGTGTGTGCCTGCGCTTCCTCCTTATGGCAGACGCACTTATAAATAGACATGAGTGTGGCGTGGCATGAGGGCAGCTGAAGGCTGCGTAGGGACAATTTCGTGTGCGCTGTGGACACTGGGTCGTGCAGGGGGGGGGGGGGGGTTGGGCAGCATGTAACCCAGGAGAAGTGGCAGCGGAGTGTCATGCAGGCAGTGATTGTGCTTTGTTGGAGGTAGTGTGGTTCTTAGCTAAGGTATGCATTGCTAATGAGGGCTTTTCAGATGTAAAAGTTGTTGGGAGGGGGGGGGGGGCACTCTTGCCGCTATTGTGGCTTAATAGTGGGACCTGTGAACTTGAGATGCAGCCCAACATGTAGCCCCTTGCTGCCCTATCCGTTGCTGTGTCGTTCCCATCACTTTCTTGAATTGCCCCGATTTTCACAAATGGAAACCTTAGCGAGCATCGGCGATATACAAAAATGCTCGAGTCGCCCATTGACTTCAATGGGGTTCGTTACTCGAAACGAACCCTCGAGCATCGCGATAACTTCGTCCCGAGTAACGAGCACCCGAGCATTTTGGTGCTCGCTCATCTCTATAGATTACGCATTACAGGTAGCGATCTGAATAATGCCGGGCTCACACGGCCGTATGTGGAATCCGCTTGTGGAGGTCCGCAGCGGATGCCGGTTGTGAGGCCAGCTGTGTCCCTGCGTACAGCCGCGTAATATACTGCACATAACTGCATACTCATAGTACACAGTACTCATGCACAGTACACCTTTTTTTGTTTATATTTCCCAGGCCCTCACTTAGCGATCACATAGGTACCTGCAGCCCGTACACAATGTAATTACGAATGGGCTGCAGGTATATCCACGACCATAGAGCACAACGGGTTCTATGTTGCAAATATCCGTTCTGTTTTACATAGTATCGACCGGCCAATGCATTTGATTCATCTGCGTATTGCCGCGGATCAAAGACATACAGAATCCGCAATTTCTATCTGGTCGTGTGAGACCAGTCTAAGGTAGATCGCTAAGTTTTTATCATGTGACAGGGGACCGCTCAACGAGGCTACCGGTCACTGCTCCAGGCTATGGTCTGTCTTTGATAGTCGGAAGCACGGGAATTTTAAATTTCCTAAGCCTCGTTGGCTCCTGCGCATGTTTCAGTCATTCTGCTGGCAGGCGCATGCACAGAAGTCGGGAAAGGTCCGTGAAGGATTATCACGTCAGGGTTCAAATGCGGAGGGCTCTGGTAAAGCGTTTCATCTCCTCACCATTCAGGAAAAATTAAAGGGGTTGTCTCGTGAAATCAAGTGGGGTTATACACTTCTGTATGGCCATATTAATGCACTTTGTAATATACATCGTGCATTAAATATGAGCCATACAAAAGTTATTCACTTACCTGCTCCGTTGCTAGCGTCCTCGTCTCCATGGTTCCGTCTAAATTCGCTGGCAGCTTGCTTTCTTAGACGCGCTTGCACAGTCCGGTCTTGTCCTTTCAGCACGAGCCGCTTCAGTGTGCTCCCCGCTACAGCTCTTCTGCGCATGCGCAGACGAGCTGTCACTGCTCGGGAGCGCGCTGGAGCGGCCATTCTGTACCATCCTCTGTTAGAGGAAGGTGCAGAGCCGCCCAGCTGTCCCGAGAAGCCGCCCAGCTGTCCCGCCGCCCAGGTAAGTGATGGGCCGGGGGGGCTGCCGCTGTGATGGGGGGGCCACCGCTGTGATGGGGGGGCTACCGCTGTGCCAGGGGGGGCTACCGCTGTGCCAGGGGGGGGCCGCCGCTGTGATGGGGGGGCCGCCGCTGTGCCGGGGGGGCTGCCGCTGTGATGGGTCGGCCGCGTTCAATCCATGGTCCGGTCGGCGGCTGCGGGGCGTCTGGTTGTCAGGGAGACACAGCTGGTAGCGTCTCGGGAGCGCGCACGTCGGGCTACAGCAAGCGATGGGAAAAGAGCCGGCGGCCATCTTGGGAAACTTTTTATAAGTTGCTGAAACGCTGGAACTGTAAGTAGAAACCAGCTAGAAAAGTCATTTACAGGGAGGCTTAGTAATGTATGCTTAATTAGGGGGACTGGGCAAAAAAAAAAATCACTGCTTCCTCAAGACAACCCCTTTAAACTTCAACTTTTTTAAACTTTTATGTGATCGCCGTTATCCAATGTGATCAGGGATCACTCACCATGGCAATCAGTCACTGCAGCAGGTTCTTGGTCACCTTTAGTAGCCAAGAGCAAGGAGTCTTTAAACTACTGCAGCAATCTGCAGCTTTAATACATCTGTCCGACAGTTTGACGACAGGCGCATGTGCAGAAGCTGCGGTAAGGTCCGTGGATAAATCGGGGGGCCTTAGGTACATAATTTCATCTCCACTCATGGATATGATCTTGAGGGGAGATGAAACAAACTTTTTTTTTTTTTTTACTTTACATGATGGATATCTAATGGATAACAGTGATCATGTGACCAGGGACTGCATACCACGGCGCTCAGTGACATATTTTTGCTCTCTGCTACTCATGCTAGCTGGGAGCAGGGAGATTTTAATTCTCCCTGGCTCTCCGGCCTTCTGCGCATGTGCCCAACATTGTGGGACATCATGGAGGATTGAGGTGAGTGGTTTATTTCCCTTTTTGTTTACTTTTATGCCATCGCCATTATCCATTGGCTAAATCAGTTTTAGCTTAGTGTCTGAAGGAGGCAGACCTCTTGCTCTGCAGGTCTTCTTTTTTTAAATTTTTTTTCTTCTTCTCTTCTAGCTAGGCATCGGGGATTGGCTAACAAGTGGGGAAGGGTCAAAAAGTGCTGCCAAACACACTGTTATCCACTCCTCTAAGAAGACAAAATGGACCAGAGCATCACTAATGACTCTGCTTCCCGCCAGCAATAATGGGGTCATCTGAATGTTCCGGACTCCTACCCCCAATTCCAGTGACCTGTCAATGCGATGTAACTGAAGCAGTGATCCTGCTGGTGGCTAGGGGAGCTGAAGGGAAGAGGATTACGATGCATGAGTAGACGAGAGTAGGTGAATATTGCACCATCATACCTCTACTTCTTTTCCCCTTCTCACCTTCCCCTTGGATTCATCCACCACTGCGCAGATGACTGTAGTTGCTGGCACGCTCTTCCCTCCCCCATCAGTGCAGCGATGATGTACCTTCGGGGCAGGGGGCAATATCTGGGGTCCCATTAGTATGCAGGGAAGGGGTGCAATTACCCTTCATCCCTGCACTATCCTTCACCATCCCCTCTCAGTCCAGTTGGGTTACGCTCTAGCGAGCCCCTGGCCTCTAGAACCCTAGAGGGTTCAACTAGGGACCTCCCTCTGCCCATGCGGCTACTTGAAGATGGAGCCGCCTCCAGCCTAAGCTTAACTCGAGCCTCCGGCTGTAGGCTGATGTAGGCAGCAACTGGGGGCAGGACTGCCAACTGATGGTGTTTGGGTGAAAATTGCCCCCCTCCCTGCGTGAATCCTCTAGGTATCCGGCCTGGCCCTTGCTCCCAGCTGTGAGTGCTACTGGCCTTGCCTCCAGGCAGGCAGGCAGGCAGGGTGGGCTTAAATCAAACCCTTGGCTCCTAGGCCTGCTTAGGCCGTGCCATAGGCGGGGCTCCGGATGCTGCGCGACCCAACAGCGGTGCTGCCTTCGGATGGGGCTCAGATTGAGTCCATGGCTTCTAGGCCTGATAGACCGTGATGCAGCTGGGGCTCTGGATGGTGTGCAGGGAGGGGGTGGAACCTTCTTCTCTCCATGCGTGTTTCACTTACAGCACCAAAAATCAAGCCTCTCCCCCTCAGCCTTCCAGGCCTGTTTAGGCTGCAAGGGAGGGGGGAGGAGTATAGAAAGCCATCAGGGTTCTAACCTCCAGGTGGACAATCGTCCGTCATCTGTAAAGCGAGAGACGCGTTATAGCTAATCTGCCTTCATACATTGAATCATAGTATGAGGCGGTGTATTTGCTCCCCTCTTTCTGAGGTGCAAATATCCTGCTGATACTTGCCTTTTCCCTGCAGCTGAACTGCGGCTGCAGGGAAAAGGCGAGTATCCTTTTTTTAATTTTTACACATTTTAGAATGGTTTTCAGGGAAGGGCTTATATTTTTAAGCCCTTCCTGAAAATTCATCCCGTACTCGCTGGCAGCCCATTGCTTTCAATGGAGCCGGCTATATTACCGGCTCCATTAAATTCAATGGGCGAATATCGTTCTTCTTTGCCACAGCTGTAACAGCTGTGGCAGAGGAGAATGATCTTTAAGTATATGTTCTCAATGGGGTCGGCGCTGATGCAGCCGGCCCCATTGAGAGCATATATAGAACACAGCGATGCGCAGAACGCAGATAGGCGCGTTCTGCGAATCGTTGTGTCCTATAATTGATCGCACATCCGCATAAAAAGCGGACATGTGACCGATCCCATTGGGATGCATTTGGTCTGTAGATCTGCAGATTGGACCAAAAACAGTCGTGTGACCGATGCCTTAGTGAGTTATGTACACACGGTGAACACAATACATTAGGTTTCCCATTGAGTGCATCCAGCCAATGTGGTTATGTGTCTTTTAGGCTCATTCACACTTCTTATCAGTTAAGATTTTCATCTCGGCTCTGAATTGACTCCCCGATCAGCCTGACGTTGAAGCCGTTCTGAAGCGGCTTTGTGACCTGTATGCTTTACATGGAATAGTCACAAATGCTGGTGACTTCTTACAACATGGGTACCTATCAGGTAAACAGCTGGACGTGGTCACTACAGCTTGCCTGGGCCTCCTGGCTGAGCTCTGGTGAGTAGCCACAAGGTTTGGTGCAGGTTGGCACCTGAAGTGCAGAGACTAGAGTTTCATCCTATTGATATTAATAGACTGAAATTAAGAGAAACTTAAATTTACTCAACTGTAAAACATTTCCTTTTTCTATTTGTAGTAAGGTGCAGTTCTACTGGTTGATGCTTCTGATTTCACAGATGAACAGTTGTTATCCGCCCTTGGGATGTATGATGTATGTGTATCATAGCCTGCTGGAATGGGCTCAGAAAAACCCTGAGAACTAGAAGGTGAGATCTGAGTGAGATGATTGCTCACATTCCAGACCTACTGTCTTTTAAAGACCAGAATCATAAAGTCCACAGGATAGGGGATGACTTGTTGATTGGTGGGCCTCTCACTTCTGAGATCCTCCCCCCCCCCCCCCCCCAACAATCCCAACAATGCGGGGTCCTGCGTCCACCGTCCTCCTTACTGTGGGTTTACTACACCCACCGCAGTGAGGAGGACACTGAATGAGGTGACGGTTGTACTAGCATGCTGCCGCTCCATTCATTTTCAATGGCACTGCGGGAGATAGCTTAGCAGGTACTCAGGTATTTCCTTTAGGCGCTTTGAAATAAATGGAGCAGCGGCTGTTTATGCTTGGCCATTCATTCTGACGTCACTGTACGGCATGAAGCGACCCCGCAGTGACAGGCAGAGGGGGACATGGGCCACCAATTCTTGAGATCGGTGAGCGTCTCAGCGGCGAGATTCCTATTAATCAGCAAGTTATGCCCTGTCCTGTGTATAGGAGATAAGTTGTGATCATCAGGCCAAGTTAAAGGGGTTGTACATATATTCCTTGTATATATAGTGGATGGTGTTAGATTTAATTTTATAGACATGTTACATCATTTCCTGTTAAACTGAGAGCAGCACCCAAGAGCGTATGGCACACTGGCATTCACCCTGTGGCATTGCTATTTGCAAAAATCTTATAGTTTTACCTTCCTGACTTTTAGGTCTTAAAAAACGTTCAAAAATGATTCTGTTGCATTTTGTGGCTAAAGTAGATAAAAATATTGTGGTGTTGATAATATACCTGTTTTATTTTTGTACAGGCAAATCCAGTATTCAGACTTACCTGAAGCCAAACCTGCAAAGCAGTCCATCGAAAATCTGAAGAGGACTCTCTTAGAAGACGCAGACGCCACAGAATGTGATTTTGAAGTTTCCCATGTTTTTGTCATATTTATGTGTCGCAGCTCAGGGATGCTTTCTAGTGTTTTACTCTGATATGCTGAAAGTCATGGGATAGTACAATGTTTCCTTGAAAATAAGACCTATCCCTAAAATAACATCTACCCTGATTTTCAGAGGAGAAGCTTGACATATGAGCCTTACCGAAAAAAATAAGCCCTAAATATACTACCCGCTATCCGGGTCCCTCCCGCTGGTCTCCACAGTTCCTACAGGCTTGCTGGTAACAGGATTTGAAAACCTTGCCTCGAGCAAGTGATTGTTTTGATTGGTTCTCGAGTGCCGTGGCTCAGCCAATCACTGCGGTGTTCAAAGAACCAATGACAGCCATTGCATTGATTGGTTGTGATTGGTTCATCGAGCACTGGAGTGATTGGCTGAGCTGACGTGCTCGAAAACCAATTAGAGCAATCGCTGGCTGTAAGCAGGGGTTTTCAAAACCCGTTACCAGCAAGCGATATTTTGTCAGCGGCTGAGAACTGCACAGAAGCCTGAAGGAGCTGTGGAGACCAACGGGAGGGACCTGGGCGGTGCCTGATAGGTAAGTATAAAACATCCCCTGAAAATAAGACAGGGTCTTATTTTAGGGGAAACACGGTCGTATATAAATTGATTATGAAGTGGTGTTATCTGAGATGACAGCTTGGGAACACCCACACTTGTATAAGTTGTGAGGTGCGAGATATTATCTTGTGAGACTGAACACTGGCCAACGTGCTCATGGCGAAGTAAATTATCGGAGTTCAAACGATGTATGATAGTTGGCTCCAGATGATGGGACATTCCATTTCCAATGTGATACAGGCATTAAACCCCTTAGGCTGCCTGTCCACTGGCAATGATCCATGGGTGGTTTATTGCCCGCGGATCATGCTCTTTAAAGCTTTCCCTAGGGTTCCTATGGAAAGCGCAGCGCTGGCGTCAATGAGTGATGAATCATAGTGATTCTCCGCTCGCGGGATTTAAATAGTGGCATGCTACAATTGCCGCGATTCTCCGCGATGAGCCTATCTATTAGATAGACTCATCTCAGAGACCTGTCAGTGCTCCCTCCCCCTCCCCCGCGGTGGAATATCGCTAGTAATTTTCCGCCTTAGCAATGGACAGGTGGCCTTAGTGACCAAGCCTGTTTGCGCCTTAATGTCGGCCAAATTATGGAAATCTGACATTTGTCACTTAGAATAACCATTCATATCCAAGTGATTCTGACATTCTTTTTTCACCACATATTGTGCTTCATTTAGGTGGAAAAATAGACAGAATTTGTGCACAGTTATTAAAAGTGTCAAAATTGGGAAGATTTTGAAAAAAATGTCATTTTTTTCACATTTTTAACAGCAATATGTCAAATATGGGCAAACATACTGTACAAATTTTTCATGAGATATATATTTCCATCTTTCGTTTTCCATTTTTTAACCATTTAGTAGACAAACAAATTTAACATTAATTATAAACATTTTGAGGAACACTTTGTTTTCCTGCACCAAGCCAAGATTGCAAAGGCTCATGGGTGTCAGAATGATAGATACCCCCACCAATGACCCCTTTTAAAAAAATACATATTTTAATGTATTCACTGAGGGCTGTCAGGAGTATTTTGACCCCACAGTTTCTTTTCAGGAATTCATGCAATTTAGAGAAGAAAAAAAAAATTTCATCTTTTTGGAAATGTATGTCATTTTAAAGACAGGATTTGTTTCTATAGTGCACATGAAAATGAGGATTTGCACCCCAAAATGGATACCCCAGTTAGTCCTGTTTTCAGAAACCTATCCGTTATGGCCCTAATCCTATATCTCTATGCACAACCGTGCACAAAACAAAGGGCCTTCCGTAACTCCCTATTTCAAGCTTTAAATACCATACTAGCAATTCTGGACGTCAATGGGCTGGTACTTGGAGCACGTAAATAGTCATGTCATGATACATATGGGCGTCACGTGATCAATTACAGCATCATGATACAGCCACATTTTGTCCATAGGACATTTGGGAATGTCGATAGACAACAGTTATGGTTTCTAAGGTCTGAGGGTGTGTGGCAGTCTTTTCCCTTTTGCCTTTAGGGTCTGTCCGCTGTGCACTGGGTGATTGCCCTTCTCCTTCAATTAAGCATCATCTTTTTTATCCCCTACATTGGCCTGGGTGCTGTTCTCACACTCTTCTACTTTTACTTTAAATGATACCAGCGATCATGTGACTGGAAGCCGCTGTATGCGGTGATATCTCTCTTCTCCCGGCTACACAATCTAGCAGGGAGCAGAGGCATTTTAAATTTCCCGGGGTGCAAGCCTTTCTGTACAGAAGGTGATGTCAGGTCCAGGGAAGGATATGGCGATCGTGTGAGGGGGTGCTTCCCGTGGCCCCCCATGACCGCTCCAGGTTGTCAGTTAGCTATATCCACAGCCCACGTGGCTTTAATCCCCAGAGCCAGAGTGTTTTTATGGACCTTGAAATTAAAGCCTACTAAAGCGGAACGTAAACAGTCTATGGGGTGGTAATAAGAGGTTAATGAAAAGTTAGTTAATAGGAAGAAACGAAGGAAAAAGAATGAAAGAAAAAAGTTTCCTTCTTTTTCCCTGTATTTCCTTCTTTTGACTTCTCCTTATTGTTCCGTCTTTTTCCTTTTTTCTCTTCTAGTGGGTTCAGCCAAGACAAACCACCCGAGGTATTCAGGTTCTATCCTAAACGGATCGAATGCTTAGGTTTGCGCAGCACAAATGTTTAATATATATGTTTTTCTGGGCTCAGGGCTGCACTAGGAATAGTACGGTATCAGTAGAACCTGGAACATGGCTTTTAAAGAATGAGTCCATTTGATGTACTGGAGCAGAGGGTGTTCTTCTGAGGCGAGGCAGAGAAGTACTTTTCACAGGAGGCCTTGGATAGTTTCATAACACACTTCCATACTGATCATCTCATTAAAGAGAATTTTTAACTAAATGTATGCTATATTGTTTTAATTTCCATCTAACTGCAAATCCAGCATTACAGTCCATTGGGAAATAATGTAGTGGCTTTTTTTGTGTATGTTCGACACCTTTTTCTTACTGCTCACAGTAAAGGTCCATTTACACGTAACGACTGTCAGGCAAAAAGTGAAAGTCTGTTATGTTATGTCAATGGAGGGGGGCGGGGGAGCGACAAGAGAGAAAGCTTCTGCACTGCCCCGCCCCCTGCTGGCTGCTCCGTGAGCGAGCAAGCATTAGTAGCTCCCGTGTGACAGCACGGGAGTGCGGACACACAGGGACGAGTGTCAGGCATCGTTTGCCCGACAGTAGTCCCATGTAAATGGACCCTAACTATCTCAAGAATTTGCAGTACAATAGCTCTTTGGTGGGATCAGACCAGATGGGCTAGCCTTTGTGCATCAATGAGCCCTGGTTGCCCATTACATGTTCACTGTTTGCCCTTCAATGGCCAACGTTTGGTGGGTTCTATCCATTGTACACCAGGGACACCCCAAAAGACCTGCCATTTTGGAGATGCCCTGACCGAGTAATCTACCAATCATTATTTGGCCCTTTGCATAGTCGCACAGATCCTTACTCTTTCCCAGCTTTCCTCCTGCCAACAAACAGACATCAAGAAGTGACTGTATATGACTGCTTAAGGCTAAGACTACACGATGGCTTCGGGCATGTGCCATCACACCTAATGATTGTAAATGGGGTCGTGTTGAGGCCTGTGACGAAAGTGATAGGACCTGGAGTGGAGCTAGAGGCTCATGGGTGCGGGTACAAAAGTTCAGCTTAGTCCCCCCATCCCTATACCCCTTAGGCTAGTTTTACAAGGGCGATTGCAGTTTTGCTCATGAGATGTCTGAGCATTAGCGATTCTTTTTTCCACAAAAGCATCGCTGCCACTTGTAAGTTCGTGCGTGCGATGCAATAAAACGAAGGCTCCATAGGGAAACATGGGCAATAAAAAAGAGCAAAATGCAGCAATTGTTTTACCATGCAACTTCGCATGGTGTGAAGATATTGCAAATGTGAACGAAACAATTGAAAAGCATGGATTTCATACTTCAGTGTTTTCATGAACTCTTGTATCGCGCCATTTTATCGCCCGTGTGAAACTGACCTTATGGTATGTTCCCAAGTAGTGGAAAACAGCTCTTGTTTGCATCGAACAATCCACCCAAAATTCTACGTGAATTGGAAGACTGAAATCTGCTGCGGATACGCATTAAAAACCTGCATCAAAAACCTTCACCAACGGCGCGGATTTGGTAATTTTTTTCCATTGTGGTTTTGATACGGAACTTGGGGTGAATTGTCTGCTGTGGACAATCTGCACCATTTTCCATGTGTGGAAACATACGCTTAGGCAACTCTCACACACATTGCTTTTTATATCGTTTACTGCGGCAAAACCCTGGTTTATGGTAGATGATGACCACTCAAACTCCTGGGAATGTAAAGTCAGGCTATGCAGACTGTCGCATGATGGACTTATTCCTCCCATGGATGGAAGTGTTAATTACTGGTACATACTATGCCTGAGCATTGTAAAGATACTGCTTTGTGAAGGGTACCATTCTTGGCCTAAAGAAGGTTCTCTTATCATTGCGTATATAACTATGTCAGATACGGAAAGGCCAAATGTCTTTCTCTGATATGAGTGCTGCCTCTGGTCCCTGCGCTCAGCCTATCAATCAGAGGCAACACTCACTCACCCATTCATGAATTCATGAATGGGTGAGTGAGAGCTGCCTCTGATTGGTGAGGGCTGTGACCAATCAGAAGCAGCCCATTCAGCAGGCGGGGATTTTAAATCCCCTCCTGCTAAATACTACACAGAGCAGTTCAGGAGAACTGCCGGACGGAAGCGGCTGAACTTCGGCTGCAGGGAAAAGGTGAGTATCCTTTTTTTCTTTTTTTTTACACATTTTAGGATGGTTTTCAGGGAAGGGCTTATATTTTTAAGCCCTTCCCGAAAATTCATCCCGCGCTCGCCGGCAGCTCATTGCTTTCAATGGAGCTGGCTGTATTGTCGGCTCCATTGAATTCAATGGGCGAACATCGTTCTCCTATGCCACAGCTGTGGCATAGCTGTGGCAGAGGATAGCGGGCAGTGCGGGGCGGTTTCATTGAATCAGCGAATCGTCCGCCCCGGTCACGCGATTTGCGGATGCGCATCCGTTATGCGATCCGCAAATCGCGAGAAAAAACGCCCGTGTGACAGAGGCCTAAAGCTGTGTTTACATGTGCATTTTTAGGTTTCTTAAATCTCATCTACATGGCTTGTAGTGTAAATGCTGTAGATTTTCCATATGGAAATTCCATCCCGTGTGAAAATCCCCTTAGGGCAGTCAAGGAGACGCGAGAAAAAAATATATTTCACATTCTCCGTATACATTGCAAAAACACGTATCATACATTCATTTCTAAAACACTCCTAACTGAGGTTAAAGGGAAAGGGTAACTAAGGTTACCTTACAGTTCTTCTTACTCATGATGCCACTGTTCCTTCCTCTGTGGTGAACCTTGGGACGGAAATAAAGTCGGCCATGCACAAAGATAACTTTCTGAGGAAAACAGGGATAGTCAGTAATGCCCATTTACTTAAGTCCAACAAAGATCCAACAACAACAGTGTCACTCTAGAAGAATACTTTACATTTTCAGAAGGTGGTGTGACAGGGAGGACTCTCGGGGTAAACCAGTTAATCCACAGTCTCAGTTATTTGTGAGATTCTGCTTCTGGCAACACTCTCTCTCCTCTCGTAATCTCTACTGGTCATACAGCAAATGTGGAGCGATATGCCAAAAGATACCATACAGAATCTGTATGCCTCCACATCTTACATCTAAGCTAGAAACAGTACAATAGGGTACTAGAGCCTCCATGCCCTCCTGTATCACATATTGTATTGAAGCTAGAGGTGGCCCAGCAAGGTACTAGAGCCTCCATGCCCACCCGTATCACATGTTGCATCCAAGCTATAGACAGTACAACAGGGTACTAGAGTCTCCATGTCCACCCATATCACATCTTGCATCCAAGCTAGAGGTAGATCAACAGGTTACTAGAGCCTCGATGCCTACCCATATCACATCTTGTATCCAAGCTTAAGGCAGCCAAATAGGATACTAGAGCCTCCATGCCCACCCGTATCACATGTTGCATCCAAGCTATAGACAGTACAACAGGGTAATAGAGTCCAGAAAAGCAGCGGCGGCGCATGCGCGAATCCATTTGGGACAAAGTCCGTAAATGTTGCGGCGGCGCATGCGCCAATACGTCTGGGACTAAGTCCGAAAATACAGTGACAACGCATGCGCTACGTCAGTATAAGTGGGAGGGAGTATCGTTGTATACTACCTAACTCCCATTGGCGAGCGCATGATGCGACGTTGCTGCCGTGAGGGCGGTGGGCGTGGCGCGGCCACGTCATCACGTTACGCTCGACCAGCGCTGTAACTCCCCCGTAGTGGGAACTAGCGCAGTCATAATGACGTGGCACGGCCGCACACTGTGACGTAGCCACGCTGCGTAACTTGGTCACGTGAGCGGGTGACACATGGATTGGTCACATGCTCACGTCATTACGCAATGACGTCCTTACGTGATGACGCAGCGTTACACACGGAGGGGGGCGTGTTGTTCTTCGGAAGACCTGATTGGGGCCTGGGACACTCCCACACAGCGAATATGGGCGGAGCCTACAGTACTTAAGACGGAGCATTTGTTTCACTGACCATTGCTGCCTCTGTCTATGTAGCTGCTGGTGCTACTAACTATGCCCTGAACAGATGGGCTGTTGCACATAACTTTGACTTGCTCATATCTGCCAATACTAAACCAAATGGCATATTGGGCTTAAGATATCATTCATACCTAAATAGGTTGCACCTAGTACATAAGACTTAAAGGGATATTTATCTGACCCTTAGTCTTATAGTACTTATTTCAATCCTGATGAAACAACAGATACATCTGTTGTGGAAACGCGTTGATTGATACGATTGATACTGATTGAGACTTTTTTGTCTAAAGATTAAGATTGATACTGACTGAGACTTATTTGTCTCAAGATTGACACTGATTGAGACTTATTTGTCTAAAAGTATAGAAAGCCTGATCTATCTATTGACCAGAGAAGACAGAGTTGTTAATACATTAAGTGCAAAAGGTGTGCTATAATGCGGCAGCATCAGACCGTAGAACATCACACTATTGCAGATATCTAGGGTGGTGGAGTTATTAGTGTGAGGCCATACAAGACCATATTAATTTTGGCTACAGCATCTAATATCTCTAGGTGTGAAAAATATGAGATTATAACTTATGCGAACACGCTAGCTATATACACCTTGGCTGAGACCTATGCCGGTGTAGGAATTCACTTTTCACCCCTAAGAGTGTCTACCTCTCTATAAAATCACTTCATGTTTTGTTATCCATGAATATTGGAGGGGACAAAATCTCTTGCTTCACCCTCTATAAGTGAAACCCGATATACTCCACCCTGCTATAGGGACATATCGGATAACTCTCTTCCCCAACACTGTGTGTGAGTGGATGACTTAGGAGGAAACAGTGGAATAATCACACTAGTACCTACTTATGATAAATGGGAGAGTGTAAACATCCACGACTCCGAACACACGAACATAGGCAATAGGTGACATATACACATACACCTTGCCTTGAAGGGGTTAGTGAAGTACGGCTGGCTCTTAACAATAAGCCATCTCCATTACCCTAGGGTGGTGTGATTATCATTTTAATACTTTTGTATGTGTTCGTCCATATTTTTTAGGTAATTATTTATTAAACGTTAAGTTTTATGTATTAGCCAGACAGTTCTTCTCGGGGATTAAACTTTAATTTTTGGTTTGAAGTATACTGTTGCCACGGTGATAAAGTCTTAATATTCAATAATGGCAAGCTTCCTGTCAAGTTGCATTGACACCGCACCTTGGCTTACTGAGGCCAAATCAGTGTTTTCGAACAAAGAGTTGGATACTAGTTCGCATACACTTTCTATTAACCAAGCGTTCAAAAATCTAACGAAACTATACAAAGACTTCGTACGCGCCTGGTGGGAGGTCCAGGGACTCTCCAATTATTTGGAGAATAAGATAGTCCCTCGGGGACTTAGAGTTCATATATTGCCTCCTCCTAAGATGAGAAGTAGCGCCTTTATGTCCAAATGGGAGCAAGAAGCGACGGCTAGCTCATTGAGACTTATGGCCTTACTCCTAGAGGAAGAAAAGACTAACCTTGAGAGAAATAGTAAAGCTCTTGATGAGTTCATTAAAGAAATACAGAAGTTCTCAAGTGAAGCAGAGTATGAGAGAAGAGAGAACTCTCTCAAATTAACCATCGATAAGTATACCTGCCACTTGAAAGAACGAAAACATTACCAATACAATAGAGATATGAACGACTTTAAAGAGAATCGGGCATACGACAACAGATCCCAAACGGAATCAGAGATGAGTTCCTCCGAGGGAGAAATGCCCCTAAATGATATCTCAAGGAGAGGTCGTTTTGCTGGAAACCCCAGGAACAGGGGCCCTAGTAAACAAAGACCTCGTAATAAGGCAAGAACCGACTCTAGAGATAGACCTTTTTTAGGTCAGCCAATCTCACACTACATGTTGAGGGACCGAGGGGGCCCAGGACCTTCCCACTAGAAAGTGGTTTAGAAAGCACTAAGGATTGTGAAGCTTACAATACCCCGCAAAATGACAACACCAATGGACTCCAAATTATGAATTTATCTAAGAAAATATTATCAAACGAAGAAATGTCTGTATTGAAGAAGGGTCTTTCATTTATCCCGACTAACAAATATAATGACTTCAACTGGGTAAAGGATATATCATTGTTCCTACGTAAACTCCGATGGAGGAAGTATTTCCTGATCCAGGAGAGAAAAAAATGCTCTGAACTAGGCCTGGATCTGTTAAGAAAATTGTAGATCAATGTATCAGTTAATTATTCTATATTGCATTGTAGAGCATGATACTGGTATGAGTAGTGAAAGAGTTAAATATATCCCTTCTTTAGGCCTCCATGTCTTCTCAGGAAAGATGATAGTCTACTAGACCCCCCATGTATGCATATCTATAGACAGGAAGCTACACACCACAGGGGGTAGGTCTGGAAAGTATTACATGCATTCCTTTCTCCTGAATTCATAGTGGTCTCATTGTATGTAATAGATACACCCTAGAAGGTGTAACCTATGTTAAGCATTTTTTATCTTAACCTATCATATATTCTATCCATTTTTGGAGGTATAATCTTTACTGTGATGTCATTTAGGATATAAATACTTTGTCCACCTCAGAATAAAGTAGAAATTATTTGATACCACATAAGTGGTTTGATTTGAATTTCTCCTGGGCTCAGATTACTACACGGAATCTGATAGTCTTCTTCTTGAAAACAAATTCTCTCTACATTTTTGGTCCTTCGAGCCGGAATCACTCACTGCAGAGGGACAGGACACTGACTGAACAGGTGGGTCTGAAGTACTCTCCGATCACTAAAAGACCTCCGTCTTGATTAGACGTCATTAGAGGCCAGTCGGGCATCCTGTCCGAAACAGTGACGTTTTTCCGAATTAGCCTGAGAATTTAGAGGCCTTCCAGATAACGTGTAGTAAGTATACCGGTTGTATACCTTTTTTCTTCATCTTTCTGTCTTCTCTGTATTCTTCATTGCTTAGACGATTTTAAAATGTGTATAGTAACTGAGAAGGAAGTATAGACGAATTGGTTGCCAAGGGGGCAATAGCAGTAGTCTATGTGAGACCATAGCCATTGTGAGAAGGCTACAGGAAAGAATTACTCCGTGCACGTTAAACAAGGGGTTAAATGACGTCTAACGACACATGGGTGTCGCCAAGAGTACAACATTGTGATAAGCTTTGTGTTGAGGGAACTTTACTCATTATTTTCTTACTACTTCTTTTTTCCTTGATATTGTGTTATAGAATAACTAAGAATATACAAAGAGGGCGGCCGCCTACTAACATATTGTAATATTTGTATTGCTGTCTTATATTGAATGTGTGAGTGATTGAGATGAGTGGATCCGATACGTGGGCATTGACCTCTAGGACACATTAAGGACCAACCTCGCTGTGCAGGTTGTTTTCGGACAAGTCCCTTATTGTGTTCGATGTTCACAGGCCCTACTCGGTGATACTGAAAGGGGGTCTTCGTGTATAAAGCGAAGCAGCGATTCTGGTAAGGGACCTTTGCGTTTTCACTATATATTTTAGTGGCCAGAGGCTTGTTTTATGTTGTTTGTCTTGTAAATCGGCGCCAAGAACATAATTACTAACAATGGGAAATACAAATTGTAAGGCATTTTCCTGTGCATGTCTCTGTTGTTGTTGTCAACAACAGGAGGTCCTTGAAGGGGATAAGAAGTACATGCACAAGTTAGATCCTGACTATGTCAAATATTGTGACAAGTGGGAAAAGAAATATGGATTTAGAAATAAATTGAAAGTTAATAGTTGTAAAGAATTATGTGATAAAATACGGACAAAATCAACTAAAGATCAGCAGAAATACGGATTATCCGCTGCTGAAGCCTGGTTAAAAGAAGCCCAAACCCGCCATACTCAGATAAAAAATAGACCCAATGCAGCAAAGACTGAAATGATGCCTCTAGTAGATAAAGAAGATGATCATTTAGTCTGCCCTGTACAAACTGTGCCACCTATCCCTGTAGCTGCATATGGGGGTTTGGATGGTGTCCAACCACCCCCATACGGGCAAAATTCCACACCTAATGCTCCTTTGTTGCCAAGTCATCATATAGATTCCTTGTTAGATGACAGTAATTTCAAGACTCCTGTGACCCAGGGCCCCCGCAGGAGTGAGAGACAAATGATTCAACGAGTAGCGCAACAGAGTAAGGATGTCTTTCCTATGATTGATGTCCCGAACCCCCGGGGTGGGCTAGATGATGGCCAGGGGGGTCAACATCCTGCTACCATGGAAGTATACAGACCATGGACAGAGAAGGATGTTGTAAAAGCCACAGAGCATATTAAGCATCCAAAAATAGACCCTCGACAGTTTGATGAACAATTTAGAGGGTTAATGAGAAGTTATAAATTGAATGGGGAAGAAATAGAGAGAGCAGCTAGAAGAATTCTAGGGCCAGATTGGAGTTCTGTAGAAGGCAATTGGAATGGGAGGGGAGGAGATGGTAGACCTCTTCCACATGATAATCAGGATTTAATAGAGAGAACAAACAATTTAATTCAAAGATGTAGGAATAGGTGGGCTAGAAGGACGAATTGGGTGGAAATAAATAGATGTACTCAGAGAGATGATGAGGATGTAGATCAGTATTATCATAGATTGAAGGAAGTATTTAACATCTATAGTGGACTAGAGGCACCAGAGGGAAATCAGGAAGAGAGAGATGATCCGAATGCTGCATATAATCAACAGTTAAAGAATGCGTTTGTAAGTGGACTTAAGAAAGAAATAGGAGGTTATATAACAAAGCATATGGTTACCCTTAGAACAGGATCATTGCAGGATGTTTTGGAGTATGCAAAACATACGGAAAAATTTTACAAAGAGAAGGGAAAGAAGGGTGAGAGAGTGAGGGTTTTTATACAGGGGGAAGAATGTGATGCGATGGTTCAGGAAAGTCAGAGAGGTCATTGGACAGCGAGAGGACGTGGAAGTAGAGGTAGAGGGAGAAGCAGAGGTCGGGTGCCGTTCAGGGACTCAATAGTGTGTTGGAATTGTGGGAAATCTGGTCATATTGCCCGAGGATGTCCAGAGAACGAATACTCTCGGACACCTTGGGAAAAATGACTAGAAGAGGTGGATGTACAACACTTGGAGGATCTCTTGGCAATTTCTACTCTGCCTGAGATAGATCTCCAGGTGAATGGGCGGATGATTACTTTCCTGGTGGACTCAGGAGCCACTAGGACATTAATACATCCCAATGATGTACCTGATGTAAAATGCAGTAACAGTCATATCATGGTAAGAGGGGTTAATGGCCGGACCCACAGGGAATCCCTCTCTGAACCCGTTATCATAACGGACCCAGAGACAAATAAGTCTGTAAAATGTCAGATTATAGTGTCTCGAATATGTCCAGTAAATTTATTGGGACGTGACATGATGATGAAATTAGGTATTTCTATTATCCCCAAGGGAAATAAATTTGAAGTTAGAACAGCCCCTGGAGAACTGCAGACATACTACACACTGAAGATAGCAGTGGAGCAATGTAGGTGGGAAGTAAACAACATAATGAAGGAGGCAGAGAAACAAGTAAATACAGCACTGCAATGCCATCCTGGTGAAAAAACTTTTTCCGCCAGGGTGGAGTTTCAGCCAGAACTAAATCTTCATTGTACTATGTGGTACCGGTTCTATCAAGGGCCGGATATCTCGTATGAAAAGGAATTGTTTAGAGAGAGTCCCACATCCATCACAGTGGAACAGATATTTTGGGATACAGAGGGATTTTCCGCAGCCTCATGTATCCTTAGTGAACACATGCAGTCACTATACAAAGGACTAAGCCCCCATATATCCCTCTCAAAACCACCAAATGCAGAATGGAAAGAACTAGGCCAATTTGTACGTGCTTGTAAACAAAGTAAGGATTGGATCCGGAGGCCAGATGGCATCTGGGAAAATCCTAGGTTAAAATCATTTGCAAAAATAGTCCAAACTACCTTGGTAGCACATCCTGAAGCCTTGATTCCAGAAGGATCATTATTACCCTGACACATAAATCTTACAGTACAGGAGACGGACCTTGAACAGTTGCCTGATAGTCTGTGGTCAAAAGGGCCAGCTGATGTGGGATTGATAAAGGGAGTAGAACCAGTCACTATTACTCCTAGATCTACCTTCCGTCCACATCAGAGACAGTACCCCCTTAAACCAGAAGCTGAACTTGGCATAGAGCCTATAATCAAAGATCTGTTACAGGCAGGAGTCATTGTGCCATGTCCAGACAGTCCCTGTAACACACCTCTGTTTCCGGTTAAAAAGGCTCCTCCATCCATGGGATGGCGGATGGTGCAGGATTTACAACAAGTAAATAAGGCCGTAATTCCAAGAGCCCCCACAGTACCAGATCCACATACCTTACTTAATGACCTCAGACCAGAATCTACTCATTTTACTGTTGTGGACATAAGTAATGCTTTTTTTTAGCATACCTGTACACCCTGATCACCAATTTTGGTTTGCTTTCACTTATAGGGGAAGTAGATATACCTTCACCAGGGTGCCACAGGGGTATTGTGAGTCTCCTACAATTTTCTCCCAGGCTATGTCAGCAAACTTAGCCCAGTTCCAACCTCCTAAAGGTAGTCAGCTACTACTGTATGTTGATGACATACTGCTGGCAGCAGACAGTGAGGAGAATTGTAGGGAGGACACAATTGCACTCTTGAGGTTTCTCTATGAGCAAGGCCACAAAGTAAATAGGAAGAAACTCCAATATTGTCAACAAACAGTTAAATATTTGGGGTATAATCTGTCCCATGAAGGTAGGCATTTAGATGACATCAGGAAAAAAGCAATCCTGGAGGTCCCAAAACCACAAACAAAAAAACAAATGATGTCTTTTTTGGGAATGACAAACTTCTGCAGAGCCTGGATCCCAAATTATGCATCTCTGACAGCGCCTCTTAGTAGACTCATCTATGATGAACCTCTGGCTGCAGCTGATAAAATCCAGTGGGATGGATCCTCTGAAGAAGCCTTTGTTACATTAAAACAGACTCTGGTGGGCACATCTGTCTTGGGCCTCCCAAATTACAGCAAGCCCTTTGTGCAAACTGTTGACTCAAGAGAAGGATATATGACCTCTGTGTTAACTCAGGAACACGGTGGAAAACAGAGACCGTTAGCATATTACTCTTGCAGATTAGATCCAGTGGCCCGTGCGCTCCCCCCCTGTGTACAAGCGGTAGTAGCAGCAGCTGAAGCAATCAAATCTTCTGCCACTATAGTGCTGTTCCACCCACTTACACTGAAAGTACCACACGCTGTTGCAGTTATTCTCCTACAAAACAAGATCTCATATCTTAGTCCTTCCAGACATCTCTCCTGCATGACACTACTGCTCTCACAGCCACATCTGACAATTGAGAGATGCACAACACTCAATCCATCTACCTTACTGCCTATTTCTTCAGACGGTACTCCACACAACTGTCTGGGGAAAATAGCGCAAAATGTTTTACCCAGACCAGATCTACAAGATATACCTCTTATGGATGCTGAATACACTCTCTTTGTAGATGGGTCATCTAGGAAAAACCCTGATGGCACTAACGCCACCGGATATGCCGTGGTTACACTGGAACAGACTGTAATAGTTGGGTCCTTGCCAAAGCACTACTCTGCACAAGCAGCAGAACTAGTAGCTCTGACTAAGGCCTGTCAGTGGGCACAGGGTAAGAAGGTCACTATTTACACTGATAGCCAATATGCCTTTTCTACAGTACATGTGTTTGCACAACAATGGAAAAACAGGGGGATGGTCACCTCCACAGGGAAAGACATAAACCATAAAGATTTGATTTTACAATTACTTGATGCTATACAACTACCCGCACAACTAGCAATTTGTAAATGTCAAGCACATACGTCCAACCAAGATCCCATTTCTATAGGGAACAGAAGAGCAGATGAGGCTGCAAAGGAAGCTTCACAGACACAACAAATGTATATGCCAGAAACTGTAACCCTAGACATGCAAATACTCAAAGATATGCAAACACATGCCCCACAAAATGAGATACAATACTGGATAAACAAAGGAGCCATACAGAAGGATGGATTATATATTTCCACAGACGATAAACCCATCCTACCTAAGTCACTATTCAGATATGCAGCAGTATTGAGCCATGGTCTCTGCCATGTCTCAACAGGAGGGATGGTTGCACTGATATCTAAAGTATTCACAGCGTATGGCTTCACAAATTACTCAAAAAAATTTTGTTTGTCCTGTCTTGTCTGTGCAAAACACAATGCACAAGGGAATATAAGACCAAAAAGGGGGCATTTTCCGACACCTCAGTATCCCTTCCAGCACATTTGTATGGATTATATTGAATTAAACAAATGTGAAGGTAAGAAATACTGCCTAGTTATCATAGATGCTTTAACTAAGTGGATAGAAGTGTTTCCCACGGGTCAGTCAGATGCAGCCACAGTGGCTAAAGCATTACTAAGGGAAATAATACCTAGGTTTGGAGTACCAGAGAGGATCTATAGTGACAATGGAGCCCATTTTGTGAACGAAGTCATCTCCAAGCTAGGAGAGGTATTAAATATAGAGTTGAAACATCACTGTGCCTACCATCCTCAATCAGCAGGATTGGTAGAAAGACATAATGGTATACTTAAAAACAAACTTAAGAAAGCTATGGAGCAGACGGGAAGAAATTGGATATATTGCTTACCTCTAGCAGTACTTAGTATGCATATTACACCCACTAAGGAAGGTTTAAGTCCATTTGAAATAATGTATGGTAAACCATTTAAAATACCTCAACTTAATATAGTAGGGGGGGATGAAGAAGCAGATAGGACTCTTGCAGAATACATGGCTAAATTATTGCAATCTAAAGAAATAATTATTTCCAATTCTGTTCCAGAAGAACCAGTACAATGGGACGAGAAAATAATACCAGGTGATTGGGTCCTAATCAAAGTTATAAAGAAAAAGAGCTGGAAGACCCCAAAGTGGGAAGGACCTTACCAATTACTCCTCACCACCCCCACAGCAATAAAGATTGCTGAACGGCAAACCTGGATTCACCAATCTCACTGTAAAAAGGTAACACAGGCAGGGCAGGGACAGTGTGCTGAGGAGGTTCTGGTTTAAAAGTCCACTACAAAGGGGGGGGCCATATTAGGTGGTCCTCGTCTCAAACCGGTGAAAAAATCCACACCCCTTTCCCCAAAGGCCTCCTCGGTAAAGACAAAATGGCAGGAATAACATTTCTTTTTGGTGTATTGGTGAGTTTGGGGAATGCTATTGATGACACCCCTGAAATTGTCAGAGGTCATCATCATATTTACCCTGATCCTACACAATGGGAGGATACTGGTAGAGCTCTGAATTTAACGTTTATAGAAGGAGTGACAAGCACCATACTGGTAGACATGTGTCAGTTGATGAGCTGTGGGGATCACACTGCAGCAAAGAAACTTACCTGGGCAGACAAATATATTTGTTTTCTTGATATTGGAACTGAATGTACAGGTTGGTCTCAAGCCTTGTGGACCACAGCAGCCCAGGATTGGGGTTATACAATGTCAAGGACAGATGCACAAAGCTTGAAGAAAAGATTATCTGTAATAAAGGCAGTAAACTCCCCATGCACACATAGCAAAGATTGTAATCAATTGTTAATCACACTGCAAAACCCTATCTTAAAAGACCAAAGGTTGTTTGCTATAGGTGCATGGGTATCTGGAATTAATCCAATAGGACATTTCTTTATACAAGTAATTCAAAATAAAACAAAATATATGGAAGTAACTAAAACACAGAGTGACACAATGGTTGAAGATTTCGGTGACACTATAAGGTTTACAAATCTCACAATGGAAGACCAGTTAGCTTTAGAAGTGGGATATGAGGAAAAGAATAAATGGTTGGAATGGTTAAGATACACTGCACATAGTTTGAGAAAAGAAAATTGTATCATTTGTGCCACAGCCAGACCACACTTGGGCACAATACCTTTTCCACTCAGTAATGCTACTGATCCTGAAGGGTTAAAATGTATGATTAAGCTTTTCAATTCTACCTACACCCCACAGATAAGTGATCCATGTTATACATTGAGTTTGCTGTTTCCACCTGTGAGCGGGGACCAAATACCACCTGCCGTTGTCTCTTATCCTGGGAATTATACTTGCTTCGCATTACCTGGTAATGGGACCGAGGCAGACTACGGGAGACTGCCTAAGGGATACTGTGCGGAGAGGATAACTGTAGAGGGCACGCTATTTTCTGGGATATGGCCTGAGCTACAGAGAGCACGTGCAGACGTGTGGTGGTTGTGTGGGGACAGGCGTTTAAAACAGGTGCCAGGTACGGACCTCAACGGGGATTGTGCTTTGGTACAACTGATAATGCCTGTGTACCTCATGACCTCCGAGGGCAACAGCAAGGGCCGTGTCCGGAGAACTAGGGACACCTCTCCCAAAGGTTCCTTTGACGCCAATGTTTACATTGACACCATCGGGGTCCCAAGGGGGATACCGGACGAGTATAAGGCAAGGAATCAGGTAGCTGCGGGGTTTGAGTCTCTTCTTGCATGGTGGGTAACAGTGAATAAAAATGTAGACTGGATTAATTATATATATTATAACCAACAGAGATTTGTTAATTATACAAGAGATGCAATCAAGGGCCTAGCGGAACAACTAGGACCTACCTCACTCATTGCATGGCAAAATAGAATGGCTCTTGATATGTTACTAGCAGAAAAAGGAGGAGTTTGTAAAATGATTGGAGGATATTGTTGTACTTTCATTCCTAATAACACAGCACCTGATGGTAGTGTTACTCGAGCACTGGAAGGGTTAAATGCATTATCAAATGAACTAGCTGAGAACTCTGGTATAGACAATCCATTCACAGACTGGTTGGAAAACTTGTTCGGACACTGGTCACAAGTCATATACTCCACATTAGTCTCTATGTCAGTATTTGCCTCCATTCTAATACTCTGTGGTTGTTGTTGTATTCCATGTATTCGAGGACTATTACAAAACCTTATTAACACTTCCATCACCAAAACTATGTTCCAAAATATACAAGATGACGAAGAACAGGATGATTTACTGGGTCAGGTGACCACCTTTTATGACAAGTGATGGTTAAAAGTTCTATGAAGAAAGCACCATTTTTCTTTGATGATTTTGAAGTGTGACATTTTGATTCCAGTGCGTTCTGATTGTACCGGAGGATCGCTCTAAATCACTGATGGACATTTCGATAAGTAAGATTTTATATCATGATGGACAATCATTTATATATGAAGAAAGGAGCATCAATCTCATAATAAATAAAGGCCAAGCTTCTCTTGGAGGCGGGCCTAATTGTGGGTACAATTGGTGGAATGACTTTATATATATATATATCAATGTAATACTTTTATATGAAATAATTATATACTTAGTCTTGAAGTGTGAACCCAGGCGTCCTGGTAATAAAGCTTCGGGCCGTAGCCAGGGGGTCTGTGGTAGAGTAATTATATATGTGTATTTACTATTATACTGTGTTGATGTATTGATCTAAAGTGGGGAATGTTAAGAAAATTGTAGATCAATGTACCAGTTAATTATTCTATATTGCATTGTAGAGCATGATACTGGTATGAGTAGTGAAAGAGTTAAATATATCCCTTCTTTAGGCCTCCATGTCTTCTCAGGAAAGATGATAGTCTACTAGACCCCCCATGTATGCATATCTATAGACAGGAAGCTACACACCACAGGGGGTAGGTCTGGAAAGTATTACATGCATTCCTTTCTCCTGAATTCATAGTGGTCTCATTGTATGTAATAGATACACCCTAGAAGGTGTAACCTATGTTAAGCATTTTTTATCTTAACCTATCATATATTCTATCCATTTTTGGAGGTATAATCTTTACTGTGATGTCATTTAGGATATAAATACTTTGTCCACCTCAGAATAAAGTAGAAATTATTTGATACCACATAAGTGGTTTGATTTGAATTTCTCCTGGGCTCAGATTACTACACGGAATCTGATAGTCTTCTTCTTGAAAACAAATTCTCTCTACAGGATCCAAATGATAGAGAAGCACTATCAATACTAGAATCTCTTGAATTAGAGAATGAGAGAGATCCCTCCCAGGGACCATTCACCAACCTCCAGATCAAGAGCACTAGCACCCCTGTGGGAGATTTTCCCTTCATCGACCTCTTCGAATCGATGGTTGATAGGGAATTAAAGAAGTTATCCGAAACTAAGGTCTATGGGAGACAGAATTTAACACCTAGGGAGATGAGAGCCTTGACAGCTATTGAGAAAGATACAAGTGTGGTTATTAAACCTTCTGATAAAGGAGGAAATATTGTCATCCTTGACCGGAAACAGTATCTTGAGATGTGCCTCTCCTTACTAAATGATAATGCCACCTATAAAACCCTCCCAAAGGATCCCACAGACCAATTTCTAAAGGAACTGAAAGAAATCCTGATGCGAGCAAAGGATCAATTACTGATAGGGGAGAAAGAGTTTCTTTATATGTACCCTATTAGTCCTCAAATCGCAACTTTTTATGGACTCCCTAAGGTGCATAAGGGGTTGTCCCCACTCAAGGGGAGACCCATCGTCTCTGGTATTGATTGCCTTACACAGGGCGTGAGCAAGTACTTGGATCAGGTATTTAGGTCGTTCGTTGAGGCACTTCCTGCCTATACAAGGGACACAATGGATGTCCTCAAACGCATTGAGGGTATCCAACTGTCCCCGGAAACCAAATTTGCATGTCTCGATGTGGAATCCTTATACAGTTCTATTCCTCATACAGGGGGTCTTAATGCAGTAGATTTCTTTCTCAGACAAAGAGGAGTACATCTGAAAGAACATAACACCTTACTGCTTGACCTCTTGTCCTTTGTCTTGAAACACAACTATTTCCTGTTTAACAGGAAATTCTTCCACCAGCTCAGGGGTACGGCTATGGGGAGCCCTTGTGCCCCCAGCTATGCCAACCTATACCTGGGCTGGTGGGAGGAAGTGAAGGTGTTTAACGAGGAAAATGAAAAATGGACGACATCCATAGAACTGTGGATAAGATTTATCGATGACATTCTGGTACTTTGGACAGGCCCGGTGAAGGATTTCTTTGAGTTTATTGAACATCTGAATAGGAACGACCTCAATTTGTTTTTAACGGCAGAGATTAACCCTGATAGGGTAACATTTTTGGATCTGGCCATCTCACGAACAGAGGACAACTGTATTGAGACTACTATCTTCCGGAAAGAGACAGCTACGAATACCTTACTGCATTGGTCTAGCCATCACCCGATCCCGCTTAAGCGTGGGATACCGAAAGGCCAATTCATCAGAACAAGGCGTAACTGCTCTAATGATAGTGACTATAAGACCAAGGCCGCTGAGATGCATAGGCGATTTAGAGACAGAGGGTACCCAGAGGAAGTCATTAAGCAATCGGAGATGAAAGCTGCCGAACTGAGGAGAGAAGAGCTATTGGAACCTAAGCAGAAGTCTACATCGGAAGTGACACGAATCATTGGATGTTTTGATGATCGATCACAAGATGTACGGAACATACTGACGAGACATTGGGATATTCTTATGAAAGATGGCGATTTAAAGGAATTTCTGCCCACTAGACCACTTATAACCTATAGAAGAGGCAGAAATCTACGGGACAGACTTGTACATAGCCACTTATCCCATGTACCCATCAGTGCAACATGGCTTCCAGTAGAAGCACCAAAAGGCTCGTTCCCATGTGGCAGTTGTAAAGCATGTAAATACATGCAGAAAAGTACAACCTTCACTAGCCCTTCTATACAGAAAACATACAGCATTAGAGAATTCATCAATTGCCGCACAAGCGGGGTTATTTATCTAGCTTCATGTCCTTGCCCTTTGGTATATATAGGGAAAACTAAACAGCAATTACGTCGTCGTGTGCTAGCTCATATCGGCAATATCAATAGGAAGGAACAGACGAGTTTAGCTGTACATATGAAAGAGGTACATGATAGTAACCCAGATCTAGTGACATTTCGAGGCATTGAATGCGTTAAGGACAATGGGAGAAGAGGCAACCTGGACAAGAGGCTACTGCAGAAAGAATGCACATGGATCTATAGATTAGACACGTGTGCACCCAAGGGCCTAAATGAGACACTATCTTTTGCTGCATTTATATAGCTCTAAATCACATTGTCCCATGGGCCTGTCCCTTACCTCCTGCCTCACGCAAGATTTTCAGCTGCCCTAAATCACTGCCGCATATATAATCTTGTGATGCGATTATTATAATGGGCTCTACTTACCTCCTTCTAAATGTACCAGTTATTGGACCTCCAATGGTACAACAATTGCACATGTATAATTTTTTTTTAAAGGAATTTTATTTAGCCAGAAATTAACAAGCATATAAACACGTAAACACGGATAGCTGTCACCGCAGGTGTCAGATTCAGCAGATAGTACATATCATGAGAAACAGGGTAGAGATAACCTTTGCCTGCGTACATATACATATTTCTTCTTGGCATGCTATACCTGGCTAGTACTTTTATTTCTTTCGCCCCCCCCCCCCCTTTAAACTCTTAACTTTATCAGTTATTGCTAAACAGTAGTTTAACCTTGAATAAATCAGCTGTGATCAATCAGGAAGAAGAGAAAAAAAAAAAAAAAAAAAACCCCAAAAAACCCCCCAAAAACTTAAACTTAGCCCCCCCCAACCCCTTGGCGCGACTCTCTTAAGAGCAACTGTGGGAATAGAGGAGAAAAAAAATTAGTTTTCTGAGCATAGGGTTTTTATCGTAGAAAGCAGATTTAGCAGATGTCTCTCTTTTTTTATCCTCCTTCTCTCTCCCTCACTCCCCCCCTACCGCCTGGCCTGGCTCTCCCGACGCGGTCGCGGGGCAACTCACCCAGCTATCCCAAATCTTGTCGAATTTTTCAGGGCACCCCCTGGCCATGTATGTCAATTTGTACATTGGGATTTCAGCATTAACGACCCGGATCCATGCGCTCCTAGTCGGCCTCCCAGGGTGTTTCCAATTAAGTAGGATCACTTTTTTTGCATAGAAGAGTAACAACTTGTATAATGTACGTGTTGCTGCCGCCACCGGCAGGTCTCCCACAAGCCCAAAGAGGCACGTTCCAGGATGCATGATCCTCGGTGCCCCTAGATGTGTTTCCATGAAGACAAGCACGTCTCTCCAGTATTCCTGTAGGACCGCGCACTCCCAGAACACATGCATGACCGTCCCATCCGCCACCAAACATCGTGGGCACGTTGCAGTAGGGAGCAGGCCCATGGTGCACAACCTGGAGGGGGTATAATATATGCGGTGCAGAAATTTAACTTGGATGAGCTTGTCTCTAGCGCTAACCAGGGGGGGACCAGAGCCACCCAGTATATCCTCGTCCTCCCCTGAGGTCAGGTCAGGAATATCTCCCTCCCATCTCTGTACGGCCCTTTCGCCTAGCGGGGCCAAGCACCGCACCGTGTGGGCATAAAAACTCGACAGCGGTTTGACAAGATTGCACGTCTGCGCCAGGCTCTCCAGCCGTGTCATGGATAGTGGGACAGACAAACCTCCAAACTGAGCCCCGGCTACATCTCGCAATTGATAGTACCTAAAGTAGGAGTTTTCAGGCAGGCCGTGGGCAACCCGTAGCTGCATAAAGGTGCAAAACTTGCCCTCGCTGACTATGTCAGAGAGGACATTGACGCCCCGGCGTCTCCAAAAGGCGGACTCCGGGAAGCGCTGGAAGTGTGGCAGTTTGGGGTTATTCCAGAGGGGAGTGTGTGGGGATCGCGCAGTCTCCTCTGTAGTGGACAGTCTCGTGACCCGTTGCCAGGTCTCCAGTGTCACCAGCATGGGAGTAGGCAGAGGGGCGATTGAGGATGAGGGGCCGCTCAATAGCAGTCCCCGTAGGTTCTGAGCAGGGTCCACCATTCTACGTTCCAGGCCCACCGCCGGGTTGTAATTTGACGAGCATATCCACCATCCCGCGTATACCAGTTGGCTGGCCAGGTAGTAGTAATAGAAGTGCGGTAGGGCCAGTCCCCCTCCACTCGATGGGAGGCACAGAGTCTCCAATTTAATCCTGGGTGCAGTGCCCCTCCACAGTATGCGCAGTACGATCCCACGGAGCTTAGTGAAGAATTTTTTAGGGACTAACATAGGAGAATTATGCAGTATATACAGGAATTTTGGTAGCAATTTCATTTTTAGCAGGTTTATTCTGCCCACCAGCGTGAGTGGGAGAGAGGCCCAGCGTGTCGCTGCCTCCCCGGCCCATGCCAAGAGGGGGACTAGGTTGGAGTTGTAAAAGGCGGACAGTTCTGCTGAGACCTTTACTCCCAGGTAGGTGGTCTGGGTTGTCCAGCTCAGCGGGGCGGGCAGAGGGAGCTCGGCGGCCGCAGGGTCCACCGCCAGTAAGTGAGTCTTGTCCCAGTTGACCTTAACGCCAGAGTGTGCGCCGAATGCGTCGAATATAATCAGGGCTGCGTCTAGAGACGCCTCCGGGTCTTGGAGGAAGAGTAGGGTGTCATCTGCATAGAGCGCTATGCGCTCTTCGTAGTTGTTCAGTTTAAATCCCTTCACTGTTGGTGACGTTCGGATTTGGATCGCAAGAGGCTCTATGGCGAGGGCAAACAAGGCGGGGGACAGAGGGCAGCCCTGTCTTGTGCCTCTGCTCAGGGAGAATTGGGCAGAGACATGTGTATTAGTTTTAATGTTGGCCACCGGGGAGTCGTACAAGATCTCGATCCATTTAATAAAAGTTGGCCCGAATCCGAACCGCCGCATCACCGCCCATAGGTACTTCCACTCTACTGAGTCGAAGGCCTTTGCCTGATCTATGAATACCAGGGTGCGCCTCCCGCAGTTAGTGTGCTTGTACGACAAGTGGTTAAAGAGCCTCCTCAGGTTCATGTCCGTACTTTTGCCAGGCATGAAGCCGGACTGGTCCGCGTGTATGATCTCTTTTAGTACAGAGTTTATACGCGTCGCCAGTATTTTTGCGAGTATTTTTACGTCGTTGTTGAGAAGGGAAATGGGACGGTAAGAGCCGCAGTCCGTGGGATCCTTTCCGGTTTTAGGGATCATTATTATGAGAGCTTTACGCATTGTGTCCGGTAGCGCCCCTTCCCGCAAAATAGAATTATATAGTGTGAGGAGTCGCGGGGCCAGGATTTCCACATTTTTTTTATACCACTCCCCGGGGAGCCCATCCACGCCCGGTGATTTCCTATTGGGGAGTGCCTTAATAGCCTCAGTTATTTCTTCTATACTTAGATCCCCATCCAGGTGGGCCGCGCTGTCTCCACTCAGTGTGGGGAAGGGAATGCCATCCAGGTACGCCAGGAGCTGCGCTTCAGTATAGCTCAGTCTGGAGGTGTACAAATCTCCATAGAATTGGGCAAACGTTTGATTAATTAGTTTGGGATCATTTAATAGAATACCCGTGCCGTCCCGCACCGCCGTAATTGGTGGCAGTGTCTGATCCTCTCTAGCCAAGTAGGCCAGTAAGTGGCCGTTCTTGTCTCCCTGATCAAAAATCCGGTGGCGGGAATACAGGAGTTTCTTCTTGGTGTATTCGATAAGCAGTAGTTTGTATTCCCGTCGCAGGGCACCCAGAATTGTAGTAGTTTCCGAGGAGGGGTCTGCTATGTGCCTTGCCTCTGCTAAATCAAGGCGCCTTTCCAGGTCCAAGCGGCGGGCTCCCAGGGATCTTCTATGCTCGGCAATAGCCAAGGTAAAGGATCCCCTGGTGAAGGCTTTAAATGCGTCCCATACCACCAGCTCCGAGGCCGTCCCCTCATTGACTTCCCAGTACATTTCAGCCTCTTGTTCTACATACTCATGCACTTCTCTCTGTTCCAGCCACAGCGGACTCAGTCTCCACACAGGGCGACTGCCCCCAACCCCAAGGTCAAGAACTAATTGGAGCGGAGAGTGATCTGAAATGCCTCTGGGTAGATAGGATATATCCCGAACCATAGGGAGGCAGTCCGGGGAGCCAAAACAGAGATCTATGCGCGAGAAGGCATTGTAGGTCGGAGTGTGGCATGAGTAGGCTCTGTCATGTGGATGTCGCGTGCGCCATATTTCCTGCATTGAGTAGGAGTCGGCCCACCCAGGCAGCCGAGCCTGTGTGGAGGCGGCTGGGGTGAGACGGTCCCGCACCGGGTCCAAAATCAGGTTGAAGTCTCCCATGATTACTATCGGGGCCGCCTCAAGGAGGACCACTCGTGCCATCACCTCGTGAAGTATTTCAATGTTAGCAGGTGGTGGCAGGTAAACATTTACTATCGTGAGGAGACGGCCATGGAAGGTTCCCTGTAGGATCAGGTAGCGCCCCCCAGGATCTATGTGTATTTGGCGGAAGGCAAACTGGGCCGATTTATACTGACTCCTCGAGCGTAGTTGGAGTAAGTCGCGTGATACGCTGAGCCAATTGTTGCTCGTTTAAGCGCCAGTGTCTTTGAGCCCCTGAGGTGTGTTTCTTGAAGTAGTATCATGTGGGGGGAGTGGGTTTTAAGGAAGTCAAAAACCAATGCTCTTTTAACTTTAGAATTTAGTCCCCTGACATTCCAGGAGACCAGTTTTAAGTATGTGCTAGCCATTTTCAAGGGGGTAGCCATTGTTCCCATGAGTTCTTATAAAGCATCCGAAAGAGAGTCGCGCCAAAAACAACAACAAATAGAAAATTACAAAGCAATTCACATTTACCAGCCTCAAACCAATCCCTCCCCTCCCACCCTACCCATCCCCCCGAACTTCGGACAGGTTTCGATCCCATAACTCACAACTTTGTAGGGGGCGTGAGACCTAGCCCCAATCGAGAATCACCAACAGACTATAACAGAAAAATGTAGAACAGTAATAGCAGTTACGAGCATGAAAATAAAGTCCCCCTGTGAAGAAACAGAGACAGGGTTATGTGATTGTGGGCCGCGTCAGTGTGGGCTATAGGTACCCGGCACGGGCCGCGGGCGCTGCGTAGGCCCTCAGTCCAGTCGGGCCCCCACAGTCCAAATAAAGAGAGAGAAAAAAAGGGGCAACTTTAACGCAGCCCACATCGTTTTGCATTTTCATCATCTTCAGCTGCCGGCCATCTTATCTAGAGTGGAGGGAGGGGGGGGTGGGAACGGGAAATGAGAGGGGGGAAAGGGGGGGGGGAGAGAGGGAAAAAAAAAAAAAAGGGGGGGGGGGGAGTGGGAGAAAGGTGGGTGCCACCCTCCACCATTATGCCGCAATAATTCTGAGAAAGCAATGAACGGCCAGCCGCATCAAATGCGCATTTGTGAAAGTCTCACGGTGTAGGTTAATTTTGTTCGAGCCAGTTTAGGACATCCTCTGGGTTTTCAAAGAAGTGGGAACGGTTATCCTTGATCACCTTTAGTCTGGCGGGGTATAACATGGCGTAGATAAGTTGTTTTGAGCGCAGCATTTTCTTTGCCTCTACAAATTTTTGGCGCTTTTGCTGCACCTCTAAGGAGAAGTCCGGAAAGATACGGATTGTTTGTCCGTCAACCCTTATCGGGTCTCTCTCGCGGTTGAGCGCCAGGATTTTGTCTCTGTCCCTATAGTTAAGCAGTTTTGCAATGAAGGTGCGTGGAGGGCCTCCGGGCGGCGGGGCTCTTGATGGAATGCGATGTGCTCTCTCGACGCAGAATAGGGGTGACAGAGAGTTGGGGCCGTACTCCTGTTTGAGGAGCGATTCCAGGAAATCACAGGGATCTCTGCCCTCAGCGCCCTCCGGTAGTCCTATGAATCTCAGATTGCATCTGCGCAGGCGGTTCTCCATATCATCCATTTTTCTCCCCTGCGCCGTGATGTTAGAGTTGAGGGTGCGCACTTGATCTGAGAGTGGTGTAACAGAGTCCTCTAAGTTGGAGACTCGCGTCTCAACTTCTGTTGTACGCTCTCTCAGCGTTTGGACGTCCGCTCGCAGCAGACCAAAGTCCGACTGTAGTGTGTCGATTTTTTCTGTGAGGGCAGAGCGCGACTCTGTAATCGCTTTCAGCACATCGGCGATAGTTGGGCCAGATGCGGGAGGTGAAGCTGGTGCTGTTGCCTCAGGGGGCGCACTTTGCGGGCTGGGTGGCGCGTTAGGTCGGGAGTCCGTTGAGGTGCTGGGCCGTGAATATTGCTGCAGCTTGCTAGTTATTTTGGCTTGCTTGGTGGGCGCCATCTTGTCAAAGGATAGTAGTAGGGGATGTCCACCGGTCCGAACTTATAAATGTCACAGGGGGGGATTCATGCGCAGTTTAAACTTTAATGCATAGCTGTTGGGGTGCAAACATAGTGTAGTAGCATTTATGCACCTTTAGCGCGACACTTGCAGGCGGCAGCTCCGGGCTTGGTTTCTGAGTGCGCATGAAGCAGTCGGCCACAGTCTCTGGGTACCACGTGTGTTAAAAGGCGAGATACGCAGAAAGAGGGGGCTGCCAACCGCCTCCGCACCTCTCTGTTCAGGAGTAGAGTGCTCCCCTGAGGGAAAGTGGCTCCGTGCGCGGTGCTCCTCACTGTGTGCGTGGGTCTCCGCTGTGTTTCCCCTTCACTTCTTTCCCCCACGCCGCCCCCAATCTTTCTCCTCTTGCACCCCTTCTCTTCCCTCGTCTAGGTGGTGTCCGACTGGGGGGGAGGGGCAGAGGGGGCCCCTTAATATGTCTGCCTGTGCAAAGTGCTTACTGCACGGCAGGGAGCTCGCTCCAGGGGGTTTCAGTGCCCTCAGCGTGGTGCTACTCTTGCACATGTATAATTACTCGTGTGGTAGTGGTACTTAGACGGGCCCAATTCACCTCCCTCTGACTCTGTGTTTAATACTCCTTGGAATCTCTGTGGGGCAATTAATATCATCATTAATGGTGAATACACCACATAGGTGGTACTATTAACAAAAGGTGTCCCCACGACATACTACTTTGATGTAGATGTGCTGCTTTTGATTCCTTTATCTATACGATCATGGATTCAATCACGGATATGCAGTAAATAGAGCGATGCGGGAGAGATATACCTTCAACTACTGAGAGGATATTGATCTAACACACTTACCTGTACTTGTGCACGTATTCCAACATGAAAGAATGTAATTAACAACACTGAGATTTAGGACCTCCTTTATTGCTGGAATGTGGGTTTATATGCCTCCAGATACAACTCTGACTCCTCCATTTTGATCATCTTTGACATAAGGTGCTTCCGATATCAGGGATATGCACCCATCTGTCTGGGACTAAGTCCAGAAAAGCAGCGGCGGCGCATGCGCGAATCCATTTGGGACAAAGTCCGTAAATGTTGCGGCGGCGCATGCGCCAATACGTCTGGGACTAAGTCCGAAAATACAGTGACAACGCATGCGCTACGTCAGTATAAGTGGGAGGGAGTATCGTTGTATACTACCTAACTCCCATTGGCGAGCGCATGATGCGACGTTGCTGCCGTGAGGGCGGTGGGCGTGGCGCGGCCACGTCATCACGTTACGCTCGACCAGCGCTGTAACTCCCCCGTAGTGGGAACTAGCGCAGTCATAATGACGTGGCACGGCCGCACACTGTGACGTAGCCACGCTGCGTAACTTGGTCACGTGAGCGGGTGACACATGGATTGGTCACATGCTCACGTCATTACGCAATGACGTCCTTACGTGATGACGCAGCGTTACACACGGAGGGGGGCGTGTTGTTCTTCGGAAGACCTGATTGGGGCCTGGGACACTCCCACACAGCGAATATGGGCGGAGCCTACAGTACTTAAGACGGAGCATTTGTTTCACCTACCATTGCTGCCTCTGTCTATGTAGCTGCTGGTGCTACTAACTATGCCCTGAACAGATGGGCTGTTGCACATAACTTTGACTTGCTCATATCTGCCAATACTAAACCAAATGGCATATTGGGCTTAAGATATCATTCATACCTAAATAGGTTGCACCTAGTACATAAGACTTAAAGGGATATTTATCTGACCCTTAGTCTTATAGTACTTATTTCAATCCTGATGAAACAACAGATACATCTGTTGTGGAAACGCGTTGATTGATACGATTGATACTGATTGAGACTTTTTTGTCTAAAGATTAAGATTGATACTGACTGAGACTTATTTGTCTCAAGATTGACACTGATTGAGACTTATTTGTCTAAAAGTATAGAAAGCCTGATCTATCTATTGACCAGAGAAGACAGAGTTGTTAATACATTAAGTGCAAAAGGTGTGCTATAATGCGGCAGCATCAGACCGTAGAACATCACACTATTGCAGATATCTAGGGTGGTGGAGTTATTAGTGTGAGGCCATACAAGACCATATTAATTTTGGCTACAGCATCTAATATCTCTAGGTGTGAAAAATATGAGATTATAACTTATGCGAACACGCTAGCTATATACACCTTGGCTGAGACCTATGCCGGTGTAGGAATTCACTTTTCACCCCTAAGAGTGTCTACCTCTCTATAAAATCACTTCATGTTTTGTTATCCATGAATATTGGAGGGGACAAAATCTCTTGCTTCACCCTCTATAAGTGAAACCCGATATACTCCACCCTGCTATAGGGACATATCGGATAACTCTCTTCCCCAACACTGTGTGTGAGTGGATGACTTAGGAGGAAACAGTGGAATAATCACACTAGTACCTACTTATGATAAATGGGAGAGTGTAAACATCCACGACTCCGAACACACGAACATAGGCAATAGGTGACATATACACATACACCTTGCCTTGAAGGGGTTAGTGAAGTACGGCTGGCTCTTAACAATAAGCCATCTCCATTACCCTAGGATGGTGTGATTATCATTTTAATACTTTTGTATGTGTTCGTCCATATTTTTTAGGTAATTATTTATTAAACGTTAAGTTTTATGTATTAGCCAGACAGTTCTTCTCGGGGATTAAACTTTAATTTTTGGTTTGAAGTATACTGTTGCCACGGTGATAAAGTCTTAATATTCAATAATGGCAAGCTTCCTGTCAAGTTGCATTGACACCGCACCTTGGCTTACTGAGGCCAAATCAGTGTTTTCGAACAAAGAGTTGGATACTAGTTCGCATACACTTTCTATTAACCAAGCGTTCAAAAATCTAACGAAACTATACAAAGACTTCGTACGCGCCTGGTGGGAGGTCCAGGGACTCTCCAATTATTTGGAGAATAAGATAGTCCCTCGGGGACTTAGAGTTCATATATTGCCTCCTCCTAAGATGAGAAGTAGCGCCTTTATGTCCAAATGGGAGCAAGAAGCGACGGCTAGCTCATTGAGACTTATGGCCTTACTCCTAGAGGAAGAAAAGACTAACCTTGAGAGAAATAGTAAAGCTCTTGATGAGTTCATTAAAGAAATACAGAAGTTCTCAAGTGAAGCAGAGTATGAGAGAAGAGAGAACTCTCTCAAATTAACCATCGATAAGTATACCTGCCACTTGAAAGAACGAAAACATTACCAATACAATAGAGATATGAATGACTTTAAAGAGAATCGGGCATACGACAACGGATCCCAAACGGAATCAGAGATGAGTTCCTCCGAGGGAGAAATGCCCCTAAATGATATCTCAAGGAGAGGTCGTTTTGCTGGAAACCCCAGGAACAGGGGCCCTAGTAAACAAAGACCTCGTAATAAGGCAAGAACCGACTCTAGAGATAGACCTTTTTTAGGTCAGCCAATCTCACACTACATGTTGAGGGACCGAGGGGGCCCAGGACCTTCCCACTAGAAAGTGGTTTAGAAAGCACTAAGGATTGTGAAGCTTACAATACCCCGCAAAATGACAACACCAATGAACTCCAAATTATGAATTTATCTAAGAAAATATTATCAAACGAAGAAATGTCTGTATTGAAGAAGGGTCTTTCATTTATCCCGACTAACAAATATAATGACTTCAACTGGGTAAAGGATATATCATTGTTCCTACGTAAACTCCGATGGAGGAAGTATTTCCTGATCCAGGAGAGAAAAAAATGCTCTGAACTAGGCCTGGATCCAAATGATAGAGAAGCACTATCAATACTAGAATCTCTTGAATTAGAGAATGAGAGAGATCCCTCCCAGGGACCATTCACCAACCTCCAGATCAAGAGCACTAGCACCCCTGTGGGAGATTTTCCCTTCATCGACCTCTTCGAATCGATGGTTGATAGGGAATTAAAGAAGTTATCCGAAACTAAGGTCTATGGGAGACAGAATTTAACACCTAGGGAGATGAGAGCCTTGACAGCTATTGAGAAAGATACAAGTGTGGTTATTAAACCTTCTGATAAAGGAGGAAATATTGTCATCCTTGACCGGAAACAGTATCTTGAGATGTGCCTCTCCTTACTAAATGATAATGCCACCTATAAAACCCTCCCAAAGGATCCCACAGACCAATTTCTAAAGGAACTGAAAGAAATCCTGATGCGAGCAAAGGATCAATTACTGATAGGGGAGAAAGAGTTTCTTTATATGTACCCTATTAGTCCTCAAATCGCAACTTTTTATGGACTCCCTAAGGTGCATAAGGGGTTGTCCCCACTCAAGGGGAGACCCATCGTCTCTGGTATTGATTGCCTTACACAGGGCGTGAGCAAGTACTTGGATCAGGTACTTAGGCCGTTCGTTGAGGCACTTCCTGCCTATACAAGGGACACAATGGATGTCCTCAAACGCATTGAGGGTATCCAACTGTCCCCGGAAACCAAATTTGCATGTCTCGATGTGGAATCCTTATACAGTTCTATTCCTCATACAGGGGGTCTTAATGCAGTAGATTTCTTTCTCAGACAAAGAGGAGTACATCTGAAAGAACATAACACCTTACTGCTTGACCTCTTGTCCTTTGTCTTGAAACACAACTATTTCCTGTTTAACAGGAAATTCTTCCACCAGCTCAGGGGTACGGCTATGGGGAGCCCTTGTGCCCCCAGCTATGCCAACCTATACCTGGGCTGGTGGGAGGAAGTGAAGGTGTTTAACGAGGAAAATGAAAAATGGACGACATCCATAGAACTGTGGATAAGATTTATCGATGACATTCTGGTACTTTGGACAGGCCCGGTGAAGGATTTCTTTGAGTTTATTGAACATCTGAATAGGAACGACCTCAATTTGTTTTTAACGGCAGAGATTAACCCTGATAGGGTAACATTTTTGGATCTGGCCATCTCACGAACAGAGGACAACTGTATTGAGACTACTATCTTCCGGAAAGAGACAGCTACGAATACCTTACTGCATTGGTCTAGCCATCACCCGATCCCGCTTAAGCGTGGGATACCGAAAGGCCAATTCATCAGAACAAGGCGTAACTGCTCTAATGATAGTGACTATAAGACCAAGGCCGCTGAGATGCATAGGCGATTTAGAGACAGAGGGTACCCAGAGGAAGTCATTAAGCAATCGGAGATGAAAGCTGCCGAACTGAGGAGAGAAGAGCTATTGGAACCTAAGCAGAAGTCTACATCGGAAGTGACACGAATCATTGGATGTTTTGATGATCGATCACAAGATGTACGGAACATACTGACGAGACATTGGGATATTCTTATGAAAGATGGCGATTTAAAGGAATTTCTGCCCACTAGACCACTTATAACCTATAGAAGAGGCAGAAATCTACGGGACAGACTTGTACATAGCCACTTATCCCATGTACCCATCAGTGCAACATGGCTTCCAGTAGAAGCACCAAAAGGCTCGTTCCCATGTGGCAGTTGTAAAGCATGTAAATACATGCAGAAAAGTACAACCTTCACTAGCCCTTCTATACAGAAAACATACAGCATTAGAGAATTCATCAATTGCCGCACAAGCGGGGTTATTTATCTAGCTTCATGTCCTTGCCCTTTGGTATATATAGGGAAAACTAAACAGCAATTACGTCGTCGTGTGCTAGCTCATATCGGCAATATCAATAGGAAGGAACAGACGAGTTTAGCTGTACATATGAAAGAGGTACATGATAGTAACCCAGATCTAGTGACATTTCGAGGCATTGAATGCGTTAAGGACAATGGGAGAAGAGGCAACCTGGACAAGAGGCTACTGCAGAAAGAATGCACATGGATCTATAGATTAGACACGTGTGCACCCAAGGGCCTAAATGAGACACTATCTTTTGCTGCATTTATATAGCTCTAAATCACATTGTCCCATGGGCCTGTCCCTTACCTCCTGCCTCATGCAAGATTTTCAGCTGCCCTAAGTCACTGCCGCATATATAATCTTGTGATGCGATTATTATAATGGGCTCTAATTACCTCCTTCTAAATGTACCAGTTATTGGACCTCCAATGGTACGACAATTGCACATGTATAATTACTCGTGTGGTAGTGGTACTTAGAGGGGCCCAATTCACCTCCCTCTGACTCTGTGTTTAATACTCCTTGGAATCTCTGTGGGGCAATTAATATCATCATTAATGGTGAATACACCACATAGGTGGTACTATTAACAAAAGGTGTCCCCACGACATACTACTTTGATGTAGATGTGCTGCTTTTGATTCCTTTATCTATACGATCATGGATTCAATCACGGATATGCAGTAAATAGAGCGATGCGGGAGAGATATACCTTCAACTACTGAGAGGATATTGATCTAACACACTTACCTGTACTTGTGCACGTATTCCAACATGAAAGAATGTAATTAACAACACTGAGATTTAGGACCTCCTTTATTGCTGGAATGTGGGTTTATATGCCTCCAGATACAACTCTGACTCCTCCATGTTGATCATCTTTGACATAAGGTGCTTCCGATATCAGGGATATGCACCCATTTGTCTGGGACTAAGTCCAGAAAAGCAGCGGCGGCGCATGCGCGAATCCATTTGGGACAAATTCCGTAAATGTTGCGGCGGCGCATGCGCCAATACGTCTGGGACTAAGTCCGAAAATAAAGTGACAACGCATGCGCTACGTCAGTATAAGTGGGAGGGAATATCGTTGTATACTACCTAACTCCCATTGGCGAGCGCATGATGCGACGTTGCTGCCGTGAGGGCGGTGGGCGTGGCGCGGCCACGTCATCACGTTACGCTCGACCAGCGCTGTAACTCCCCCGTAGTGGGAACTAGCGCAGTCATAATGACGTGGCACGGCCGCACACTGTGACGTAGCCACGCTGCGTAACTTGGTCACGTGAGCGGGTGACACATGGATTGGTCACATGCTCACGTCATTACTAGTGTGATTATTCCACTGTTTCCTCCTAAGTCATCCACTCACACACAGTGTTGGGGAAGAGAGTTATCCGATATGTCCCTATAGCCGGGTGGAGTATATCGGGTTTCACTTATAGAGGGTGAAGCAAGAGATTTTGTCCCCTCCAATATTCATGGATAACAAAACATGAAGTGATTTTATAGAGAGGTAGACACTCTTAGGGGTGAAAAGTGAATTCCTACACCGGCATAGGTCTCAGCCAAGGTGTATATAGCTAGCGTGTTCGCATAAGTTATAATCTCATATTTTTCACACCTAGAGATATTAGATGCTGTAGCCAAAATTAATATGGTCTTGTATGGCCTCACACTAATAACTCCACCACCCTAGATATCTGCAATAGTGTGATGTTCTACGGTCTGATGCTGCCGCATTATAGCACACCTTTTGCACTTAATGTATTAACAACTCTGTCTTCTCTGGTCAATAGATAGATCAGGCTTTCTATACTTTTAGACAAATAAGTCTCAATCAGTGTCAATCTTGAGACAAATAAGTCTCAGTCAGTATCAATCTTAATCTTTAGACAAAAAAGTCTCAATCAGTATCAATCGTATCAATCAACGCGTTTCCACAACAGATGTATCTGTTGTTTCATCAGGATTGAAATAAGTACTATAAGACTAAGGGTCAGATAAATATCCCTTTAAGTCTTATGTACTAGGTGCAACCTATTTAGGTATGAATGATATCTTAAGCCCAATATGCCATTTGGTTTAGTATTGGCAGATATGAGCAAGTCAAAGTTATGTGCAACAGCCCATCTGTTCAGGGCATAGTTAGTAGCACCAGCAGCTACATAGACAGAGGCAGCAATGGTCAGTGAAACAAATGCTCCGTCTTAAGTACTGTAGGCTCCGCCCATATTCGCTGTGTGGGAGTGTCCCAGGCCCCAATCAGGTCTTCCGAAGAACAACACGCCCCCCTCCGTGTGTAACGCTGCGTAAGGCTAAGACTACACGATGGCTTTGGGCATGTGCCATCACACCTAATGATTGTAAATGGGGTCGTGTTGAGGCCTGTGACGAAAGTGATAGGACCTGGAGTGGAGCTAGAGGCTCATGGGTGCCGGTACAAAAGTTCAGCTTAGTCCCCCCATCCCTATACCCCTTAGGCTAGTTTTACAAGGGCGATTGCAGTTTTGCTCATGAGATGTCTGAGCATTAGCGATTCTTTTTTCCACAAAAGCATCGCTGCCACTTGTAAGTTCGTGCGTGCGATGCAATAAAACGAAGGCTCCATAGGGAAACATGGGCAATAAAAAAGAGCAAAATGCAGCAATTGTTTTACCATGCAACTTCGCATGGTGTGAAGATATTGCAAATGTGAACGAAACAATTGAAAAGCATGGATTTCATACTTCAGTGTTTTCATGAACTCTTGTATCGCGCCATTTTATCGCCCGTGTGAAACTGACCTTATGGTATGTTCCCAAGTAGTGGAAAACAGCTCTTGTTTGCATCGAACAATCCACCCAAAATTCTACGTGAATTGGAAGACTGAAATCTGCTGCGGATACGCATTAAAAACCTGCATCAAAAACCTTCACCAACGGCGCGGATTTGGTAATTTTTTTCCATTGTGGTTTTGATACGGAACTTGGGGTGAATTGTCTGCTGTGGACAATCTGCACCATTTTCCATGTGTGGAAACATACGCTTAGGCAATTCTCACACACATTGCTTTTTATATCGTTTACTGCGGCAAAACCCTGGTTTATGGTAGATGATGACCACTCAAACTCCTGGGAATGTAAAGTCAGGCTATGCAGACTGTCGCATGATGGACTTATTCCTCCCATGGATGGAAGTGTTAATTACTGGTACATACTATGCCTGAGCATTGTAAAGATACTGCTTTGTGAAGGGTACCATTCTTGGCCTAAAGAAGGTTCTCTTATCATTGCGTATATAACTATGATGTCAGATACGGAAAGGCCAAATGTCTTTCTCTGATATGAGTGCTGCCTCTGATAGGCTGAGCGCAGGGACCAATCAGAGGCAACACTCACTCACCCATTCATGAATTCATGAATGGGTGAGTGAGAGCTGCCTCTGATTGGTGAGGGCTGTGACCAATCAGAAGCAGCCCATTCAGCAGGCGGGGATTTTAAATCCCCTCCTGCTAAATACTACACAGAGCAGTTCAGGAGAACTGCCGGACGGAAGCGGCTGAACTTCGGCTGCAGGGAAAAGGTGAGTATCCTTTTTTTCTTTTTTTTTTACACATTTTAGGATGGTTTTCAGGGAAGGGCTTATATTTTTAAGCCCTTCCCGAAAATTCATCCCGCGCTCGCCGGCAGCTCATTGCTTTCAATGGAGCTGGCTGTATTGTCGGCTCCATTGAATTCAATGGGCGAACATCGTTCTCCTATGCCACAGCTGTGGCATAGCTGTGGCAGAGGATAGCGGGCAGTGCGGGGCGGTTTCATTGAATCAGCGAATCGTCCGCCCCGGTCACGCGATTTGCGGATGCGCATCCGTTATGCGATCCGCAAATCGCGAGAAAAAACGCCCGTGTGACAGAGGCCTAAAGCTGTGTTTACATGTGCATTTTTAGGTTTCTTAAATCTCATCTACATGGCTTGTAGTGTAAATGCTGTAGATTTTCCATATGGAAATTCCATCCCGTGTGAAAATCCCCTTAGGGCAGTCAGGGAGACGCGAGAAAAAAATATATTTCACATTCTCCGTATACATTGCAAAAACACGTATCATACATTCATTTCTAAAACACTCCTAACTGAGGTTAAAGGGAAAGGGTAACTAAGGTTACCTTACAGTTCTTCTTACTCATGATGCCACTGTTCCTTCCTCTGTGGTGAACCTTGGGACGGAAATAAAGTCGGCCATGCACAAAGATAACTTTCTGAGGAAAACAGGGATAGTCAGTAATGCCCATTTACTTAAGTCCAACAAAGATCCAACAACAACAGTGTCACTCTAGAAGAATACTTTACATTTTCAGAAGGTGGTGTGACAGGGAGGACTCTCGGGGTAAACCAGTTAATCCACAGTCTCAGTTATTTGTGAGATTCTGCTTCTGGCAACACTCTCTCTCCTCTCGTAATCTCTACTGGTCATACAGCAAATGTGGAGCGATATGCCAAAAGATACCATACAGAATCTGTATGCCTCCACATCTTACATCTAAGCTAGAAACAGTACAATAGGGTACTAGAGCCTCCATGCCCTCCTGTATCACATATTGTATTGAAGCTAGAGGTGGCCCAGCAAGGTACTAGAGCCTCCATGCCCACCCGTATCACATGTTGCATCCAAGCTATAGACAGTACAACAGGGTAATAGAGTCTCCATGTCCACCCATATCACATCTTGCATCCAAGCTAGAGGTAGATCAACAGGTTACTAGAGCCTCGATGCCTACCCATATCACATCTTGTATCCAAGCTAAAGGCAGCCAAATAGGATACTAGAGCCTCCATGCCCACCCGTATCACATGTTGCATCCAAGCTAGAGCCAGCCCAACAGGATACTATAGCCTCCATACCCACCCGTATCACATCTTGCATCCAAACAAGAGGTGGTACAACAGGATACTAGAGCCTTTATGCCAACAAAATATCACATCTTGCATCCAAGCATGAGGTGGACCAACAGGGTACTAAAGCCTACATGCCCGCCCGTATCACATCTTGCATCCTGGCTAGAGGCGATACAACAGGGTACTAGAGCCTCCCTTCAAATGTTCAGATTCCATAATAAATTATGCTTTTGCTCTGATATTCTAATCACTTACTTATATCAATATTACAATCGCACAAAAGTTCCATTCGATTCTGACAACTCCTTCTACATAGGATGCTAGGCTGAATGAAGACCATGTCCATCTAGTTCAACCTGTTTCAACCCCTAGTTGATCCAGGCAAAGGCAAAAACCCCAAGAGGCAGAAGCCAATTAGCCCATTTGGGGGAAAATTCCTCCCCGACTCCGTAATGCCAGTCAGAATAATCCATGGATCAACCTTTGATAGTTCTCACCTAAATATAAGACCCAGAACTACAAAACCGCTGGTCAACTAATGTCTATATCCTGTAATATTCTTCCGCTCGAGAAAGACGTCTAGTCCCCTCTTAAACTCCTCCATGGATTTTGCCATCACGATGTCCTCAGGCAGACAGTTCCACAGTTTCACTGCTCTTACAGTAAAGAACCCCCTTCTGTGTTGGTGATGAAACCTGCTTTCCTCTAGACGTAGAGGATGCCCTCTTGTTACCGACGCAGTCCTTTGAATAAACAGCTCATGGGAGAGATTCTTGTATTGTCCCCTAATAAATTTATACATAGCTATTTGATCGCCCCTTAGCTGTCTTTTTTCCAGGGTGAAAAGTCCTAATTTTGATAGTCTCTCTGGGTATTCCAGTCCTCTCATTCCATTTATTATTTTTTGCCATTTTTTGAAGCCCCTCAAGCACTGCAACATTTTTTCTGAGCACCGGTGTCCAGAACTGTACACAGTACTCCATGTGGGGCCTGACAAAGTGCCTTATATAGGGGAAGAATAGTGTTCTTGTCCTTCATCCCTACACCTCTTTTAATGCACCCCAAGACTCTATTAGCTTTTGCAGCAGCTGACTGGCATTGGTTGCTCCAGTTATATCTACAATCCACTAGTACCCCCAGGCCTTTTTCCATATTGCTTTTCCCTAGCAGTACCCCATTTAGTGTATATTGGTGACATCCGTTTCTCCTGCCCATGTGCATAACCTTACATTTATCCACATTGAACTTCATTTGCCATTTTTCTGCCCAAACCCCCAGCTTATCTAGTTCCTTTTGTAGCCGCACATTGTCTTCCATTATATTAATTGTCTTAGATAATTTTATATCATTTGCAAATATTGATATTTTACTGTGCAGTCCCTCTATCAGATCGTTGATAAATATATTGAACAGAATGGGGCCTAGTACTGAGCCCTGTGGAACCCCACTAGCGATGGTGGCCCAATCAGAGTATTAACCATTTATTACCACCCTCTGCTTTCTATCTCTTGAACAATTCCTTACCCAGATACACACTTTTTCGCCCAGTCCGAGTTGCCTCATTTTATATATCAGCCTATTATGCAGCACGGTGTCAAATGCTTTAGAAAAAACCAGACATACGAGATCAATAGACTCTCCCAGGTCAAGCTTAGACTTACTTCATCGTAGAAGCAGATCGGATTAGACTGACATGATCGATCCCTAATGAACCCATGCAGGTTAGAAGTTATTCCGTTGTGCTCCTTGAGGTATTCTAGGATGGAGTCTCTCAGAAACCCCTTGAATATTTTTTCCAGTTATTGAAGTGAGACTTACCGGCCTGTAGTTACCAGGCTCTCTTTTGGACCCCTTTTTGTAAATTGGAACCACGGTCTTGATAGTGTCCATAAATATAAGAAATAGTGGTCTAGCTATCACATCACTTACTTCCCTTACAACCCTTGGGTGTATTCCATCTGGACCAGGCGATTTATCGATTTTAATCCTCTGTAACCTGCTCTGCACTTCCTCCTGTGTTAGCTATGCAATATGTAGCGGTGGGTTCGTTTTATTCCCCTGCATCTCATGTGACATTTCCTTTTCATTTGTGAATACACTTGAAAAGAATCCATTTAATAGGTTTGCCTTCTCCCCATCATCTTCTATGATTTTGCCTGCATTATTTGTTAAAGTTCAGTGCTCTCAGTGCAAATCCCTTTGCTCTCAATATAGTTGAAGAACAGTTTAGGGTTTTGCTCTCTTTGGCGATCAGTCTTTCTGCCTCCTCCTTAGCAATTTTAATCCTTTCTTTACATATTTTGGTTTTTTCCCTGTATGATTGCAGCGCTTCTTTACTGCCTTCTTGGTTTAATAGTTTAAACGCTTTATTATTTTCATTTATTGCCCCCCTTACAGTCTTGTCGAGCCACACTGGTTTCCTTCTACTTGTAGTTCTTTTGTTTTAAAGGGTATGAACTGCTCACATGAGGTGATTAGGATGTTTTTAAACTTTTCCCATTTGTTGTCTGTACCGATATTTTTGAGGATGTTGTCCCAACTAATGTTACCGATAATTCTCAGCTGATCAAATTTTGCTTTACTAAAGTTTAGTTTTTTTGTCATTCCCTGGTAAGGTTTCTTAATGAATGACAGCTGGAAATTAATTATATTGTAGTCACTATTTCCCAAGTGCCCCTCAACCTGCACCCCTATTATTCGGTCTGGTTTGCTAGTTAATACTAAGTCCAGAGTTGCCCTTCCTCTAGTTGGCTCCTGCACAAGTTGGGTAAGGTAGTTATCTTTAATTGTTTTCAAGAACTTATCACCCGTGTGAGATTTGCAGGTTTCGTTTTCCCATATTATATACGAATAATTAAAGTCCCCCATGATAATTACTTCATTGCGGTTTGACAACTCTTCTATCCACCTTAATAATAAGATTTCAGTTTCTTCTGTTGCTTTTGGTGGTCTATAGAAAACCCCTATCAGGATTTTGTTATTTTTTTGTCCTTGTATTTCTACCCACAGAGATTCCACGTGTTCATCTCCTTTAGCTATATCTTCTCTTAGCCTCAGCATTAGGTACAATTCTAGGCGTTTTTTTTTTTTTGACAATGAGTGTATGTTATGCAGGCGAGGATCCGCTTTGCTAAAGACTCTGTATCACACAACTCCTCTAATACCAGACATAGCCATAGACAAGAGAAATGGTCCTATCTCTAATCCTAAACAACCCCTTTAAAGTTTAGCATGGATTTGAAAGTGGCTTAATTCGGCTGGCAATTTCACATCAAAATCCACATGTAGGCTTCTTTCACATGAGCGACGCATTTTCATGCAGGTCACATCATGTAGTATCCTAGAGCTGGGGTCCCACAGCATTGTTAAAGCCACTTAATGTAAATTATGTGTGTATGTCTTTAAATATGTTAAATGTGTGTATACCACTTTAAATGTTCAATAATGTGTTCAATCTGTGTGTTTTCATACAAGCAAATCCTGCATGACTTGGCAGAACTCACCCTTAACTACTCTCACCCCTGTCAATCACCCCTAGCTAGTGCAGGGATTGGATAGTTAGCTTTCCCCTGTCTCAGGATTGGATGGGAGTTAAGGTATAAAAAGTAGAGAGTGGCTGGGGTTAGCCAGTCTAGTCCTGGGGTTAGCTGAGTGAAGGAAACATCAAGTGCTCCATTGCTGAAAAAGTTTTGGAACCACTGGTCTAGGCTTTATGTATTGTTGTTTGGTGATTGCTAATTCCTTAGCAACTATGCTTGAGCATATGTGGATATATAGATACAGTCGACCGAAAATCGCTACATTTGTGTGCAAGAGCACTAAAGCTCAATCCTGAATGGAGACACTGACTAGAGAAAGCTCACTATCACATCCATTCTTTCAATTATCAAAGGTACCAGGTCTCCGTGTGCCATATGGGTTTGCGCCAGAGCCTGTTGGTAAGGGTCACTATATATACCCACCCCCAAATAAGGTTACACTTGCAAAACAACATGCACTTGTATGAAGCTGCCCTTTAAGTGAATCTGGAAAAATTGGAAAATTGTTGTAGGTGTGTTCAAATTGGCAGAAGGTGGGGCTAATGCAAGCAGGTGGGATCTAATATTTCTGCTTCCTAAACATAATAAACTGCTTCTATGTGCAGCATGATAATTTTTACACTTTGTGCAAGGGCTTGGCGATAGGTCAAAAATTACAATTTCGTTTTTTTCAAACTTAAGGACAATTTTTGATTTTAATCTCAATTTTCATTTTTTTGCAAAAACAAGCTAAGGGAATGCCAAGACACATGTTTTACATAAAGGAATTGCATGATTATCAGAACTGTCCTTAGCTGTCACCATCAATTATAAGGTTGAATTAACATGACTGTGTGCGGTCCATGTGAAGAATCAGTTGTTTTAAGAGCCTCATTGCCTATTATGGGACTGTGTAGATGGACAGCATATGGCTTGCAAATGTCCGAATGGGTCCTACAGCTACACTGAAAGGTCTTGTAGCGCTACTGAGTGATTTGTAGGTATTGAATGACAGCTGCAGCCCACATGATTGCATACAACTCAGGCCAGCTTCACACAGCTGATAGGCTATTTTGCGTTGCGAGAGTGAGTGAAAACGCATGAAAATGAAACCAATGGTTTCATTCTCATTTGTGATGCCTTCACTGCACACTCACAGTGCTAAGAAAAAGCAGCATTATCGCCCATTGTTTTTAGTGGGGCTGGCGGGGATGAAGGAATCCTCTGCCATAGCTGTCACAGCTGTGATAGAGGTCCACGATGCTATCCATTGCTTTCAATGGGGCTAGTGTGCTGCAGTCCCATTCAAAGCAATGGGTTGCAGCCAAGCACCGCAGCAATGATTTTCGGGGAAGGGTTTGAAATATAAGCCCTTTCCTGAAAATCCTCTCTAGCTGTAAAGAAAAGTAAAAAAAAATTAACTCCTCTAGAAGAGCCATCTGACTCTTCTCTCTGGCCCTGGCAGACGTCTTCTGTCTTCTGGAGGCCAGGGATTGAAAAATCCCCACCTCCAGAAAGTGCTGCCCCGATTGGCTGAGCGCCTTAACCAATCAGGGGCAGCACCTAGCCATCATTGATTGACAGGTGAGTGCTGCCTGTGATTGGCTGCGATTTTTTTACGAGCTCATGCAATCCGCAAATCGGAAAAATGACATTTTCAGGTATTCAATTACCTGCGGATGCCTAATGATTGTCTATGGGCTGATTGAACTGTGGATCGTAAGAGAACTTAATTATCAGCATCTTTTATACATTTTTCTAATAAGCTGCAATACATCAGTATAGTAGTGTATTAGAAAACTACCGTGTTTTCCTGAAAAAAAGACACTGTCTTATATTATTTTTGCCCCAAAAGAGGCACAGTGTCTTAATTTTGGAGGAATGCTTATAATACTCACCTAGTAGACAGCATTTGGGTCCCTCACGCTGAACTGCAGCAGGCCTCTGTGTACTCCTGAACGCCGACAGACCATTCTCTTTCTGGTGGCGGGGCATGAATACCCCGCCTCCAGCAAACCATTGCTCTGATTGGTTCATCAAACGCCACATCAGCCAGTCAGAGCCAGCACTCGATTAAAGGGGTTGTCCCACGGCAGCAAGTGGGTCTATACACTTCTGTATGGCCATATTAATGCACTTTGTAATGTACATTGTGCATTAATTATGAGCCATACAGAAGTTATAAAAAGTTTTATACTTACCTGCTCCGTTGCTAGCGTCCTCGTTCCCATGGAGCCGACTAATTTTCGCCCTCCGATGGCCAAATTAGCCGCGCTTGCGCAGTCCGGGTCTTCTTATCTTCTCAATGGGGCTCCGTGTAGCTCCGTGTAGCTCCGCCCCGTCACGTGCCGATTCCAGCCAATCAGGAGGCTGGAATCGGCAATGGACCGCACAGAAGCCCTGTGGTCCACGGAGACAGAGGATCCCGGCGGCCATCTTCAGCAGGTAAGTATGAAGACGCCGGACCGCCGGGATTCAGGTAAGCGCTGTGCGGGTTGTTTTTTTAACCCCTGCATCGGGGTTGTCTCGCGCCGAACGGGGGGGGGGTTAAAAAAAAAAAAAAACCCGTTTCGGCGCGGGACAACCCCTTTAACCATTCAATGACATCATTGAATGGCTGTGATTGGTTAATTGAGCGCTGCTTCTGATTGGCTGACATGGCGCTCGATCAACCAATCAGAGCAATCACTTGCTGAAGGAGGGGTACTCAAGCCCCGCTACCAGAAAGCGAATGCTCTGTCAGCGTTCAGGAGTACACAGAAGCCTGCAGCAGCACCACAGCCCAGTGCAAGGGACCAATACACTGTTTTTTTTAATGTAGTTTAGCTACGGCTTATTTTGGGGGGAGGTCTTATATTTTTATTATCGGAGAAACACAGTATAAAGCTCAGCCAAGAGACTGAACTTCATAGGCCACCTGGCAGCTGGCAGACCCAGAGGCTGTATTCACCAACCCATCAGGACCTCATGTTGATATCACAGGGGTCCAATAAGTGACAGAGGGAGCCCCCTCCCTCTGTCAGCCTTTTAGATACCACAATCACACTGACCGCGACTTGCAAAGGGGTTAAGCACCGGAAATCTGAGGTTTCTTCGGTACCTAGTGTTACAACAAGTACCAGGCTGTTATCCGAGCATACACTCCCCCTGGCACAGGAGCCCAGCACCAAGCTTCTGATACAGCTGCCGGTGAGTGGTAAGGACAGGGAGGCAAACTCAGTATGACACCGGGCCCACAGTCCATGTTATCTGTGCAGCACCGCTCCTAGAAAAATACTCCTTAGAGTGGCACAAACTTTCTAACAGTCACTCACTCCTGAAGACTTTAACTCTGCATGGCAGACTCCAACATTTCAGTCATTCAGTGGAACGCCTGGGGATATTGGTCCCAGGAAAAGGCCGAATCTCAGGCTTTTCCATCTTCACCACATGCAGGTTGAAAGTATCTGCATGCAGCCAGACTTCCCTCTCTTGCAGACCAGAACTCCAACAACCACCACAGAACTCCACAAAACAACTCAGAGCTCTCTCCAGACTCAGAACTTCACTCCTTCTCCCTCAATCATACACCTTGAAAACACATTTATGGTACAAGGTCATATAACAAACAAAAGATACATTTCCAGACATAGCCCAGACAGTAAGCCATTCAGTGCTGCAGCTATGCAATATACTCCGGTATTATTGTATCTTGTTACCACCAGGAAGTAGGGGTGGAGACAAGATTGTGGCTGCTTGACAGGTCGGTGACGCCCCCTCATAGTGATTGGCTGCATGGCATGGTCCCCTCCCTGAGCCTCACAGGTCATGGCACTGAGGTCTCCTGCAGTAATTGCTCCTATGGGCGGCCAGCGCTGCTGTCTGTGGCCGCCCATCTCCCCTTACCATGTCCCCTTTGCGGCCCCACTGTGAGTGTTCCCGGGGTCTGTACAGTGCCACCTTCAGTCCCCTTTACTGGCCCTCGTGCCCCGTTGTTAGTCAATCGGCAGCTGATGCTGTTGGGGAGAAATTTGTGCCCCACTGCCTGCCGTTAGGCTCCTCATGCTGTGCGGGAGATGGCAGCCGACAGACGCGTTGCTCTGCTGATGGGAGTGCTGCAGAGCGGCGCAGGGCCGCCTGATGCAGTGGGGGAAGAAGGCAGCGGACAGACCAGCCAGTACATCTCAGTGCCGCTGGGCCACCTGATGCAGTGGGGGGGGAGGAGGTGGGGAAGGCTGCAGACAGAACCAGCGGTCGATGTGAGGGCTGATGAGCGTCGGTGGGGTGACTCATGCTGCGCTGCAGAAGAGACTGAAGCACCGGTGGGGCAAACCGTAAGTCGCTCGGTGAGTCACCGGGGCTATTGCAGACGGGGACACAGCTCACAGCCGCCATAGCGGGTACAAATCAATAGACGCACGCTGCACTGACGGAGGCCAGGAACAGCTGCAGCCTCTTAAATGCTTTTTGCCTGCCGTGGAGGGTTAGGGTTAGTTTTCCGATTAGGCTTACATTTATAGCTGCAAAGTCTTTTGCATTCACAGCTAATAATTTACACTTAACTGGATAACTAAGCCCAAACAATAAACCTCCAGGGCGGCCAAAATGTAGTTCAGAGGCTGCAGCTATAGGACCTTCAAGGACCTTATAGAAGTCACCAATCACATTCTATTATACATAGAATGGGAAGCACTGAGCGAGGAGTTAATGACAAGAGAACAATTCTCAATGATGATCTACCTGTCTAAACATTCTGCAGGAGCGCGAACAACTAGTGGTGACGTCACCCGCTCCTGCAGAACGTGTAGCCGACAGTTGTCCAGTATAAATGGGCCTTTAGAAACACAAATGTAGTTTGTGGGTAAGAGCATAAGTATTGTGCAGGAGCTATATGTTTCTATAGGGCGCTCTTGCACAAAGACAACTAAACTAATTGAGATACAAGAGGTCTTGTAAAAAACTGCTGGAGAGAAAGTGTTCAAGGTGCCCAGAGGAATTGCAGCATGCGAGGAGTGAGTCCACAGACGAGGAGATGGCAGGGATAGAGTTGTCACTTGTCACGGTGGCCCTACCATCTCCTCCCCTGTAAGGCTAGTACAGGACCTGTCCAAGTTACTACTGGGGGGAAGTCACTGGAAACCGCGGTGCGGTTTTAACTTACAACTCGTTGTCATGGGGATACACCAACATTCCTTCCTCTGTTGTGAATCCGGATGATGGAATAATAGTCCAAACGCACAGGGGGTAGTTTGAAACAAAGCCAAGAATGGATGGCAGTGTTACTTTACTTGTAAATCCGAACAGAACAGTTCAACAGGTACAGGAAATCACAGGATGAATATCCGGCCCACAGTCTGTTATTTGCGTGATTCCGCTCCTGGCCCAAACTCCTTTCCTCTCTCTTCCACCTCTCTACCAGTCAACACTCAGGGCTCCCACCCACTGGTGATATTTTCTCCACTGCGATGCAATTCTAAAGTTAAAGTCTCGCATCGCAGTGCGAGAAAAAAATCGGCATGACACCGGGATATCGGCATCAAGCCAACATATCGCCAGTCCTTTCAATGGGGCCAGCGGCAGCAGCGCTAGCCCCATTGGAAAGACAGCTGTGGCAGAAGACCCCGGTATTCTATTCCATTGCTTTCAATGGGATTGGCACAGCTGCCAATCCCATTGAAAGCACTGCTTTGGCATGCCCCGTGGAATGATTATCAGGGAAGGGCTTGAAATATAAGCCCTTCTCCAATAGTCATTAATAAGTGTGAAAATTTTTTTTTAAAATTATACTCACCTCTCCTGCTCTCAGCCGCGTCCTCCTGCTGGCTCCCCGGCACTGCTACTTAGCTCTTTCAGCAGTCGGGGATTTAAAAATCCCCACCTCCTGAAAGGGCTGTGCAGATTAGCTGAGGGCTCAGCCAATAGCAGCTACTGCTTAGCTATTGGCTGAGCGCTCAGCCAATCACACATAGCCCTTGGCTATTCATTCATGAATAGCTATATCTTAGCGATGCGAGCTAAGCAGTAGCTGCTATTGGCTGAGCCCTCTGCCAATCTGCACAGCCCTTTCAGGAGGCGGGGATTTTTAAATCCCCGACTGCTGAAAGAGCTTAGTAGCAGTGTCGGGGAGCCAGCAGGAGGATGCGGCTGAGAGCAGGAGAGGTGAGTATAATTTTTTTTCACACTTATTGATGATTATTGGGGAAGGGCTTATATTTTAAGCCCTTTCCCGATAATCATTCCGCACGGCTTGCTGAAACCATTGATTTCAATGGGATCGGCAGCAGTGCCGATCCCATTGAAAGCAATAGAATAGAATGCCGCGGACTTCTGTGACAGCTGTGGCAGAGGATTCCTTCATCCCCGCGGTCCTCACGGGGATGAAGGAAACTCCTGTCACAGCTGTGGCAGACGTCCGCGGCATTCTCCCTATGCTTTCAATGGGGCTAGCGCTGCTGTCGCTAGCCCCATTGAAACCATTTGCGATATGCCGGTTTTATACCAGCCTCTTTCTTGCGCTGCGATGCGAGATTTTTCTCGTGCTCTCGCAGCGCAAGAAAGAAAATATCGCCAGTGGGTGGGAGCCCTCACTCTCAAAGCCAGCACTCAGCACTGAATAGTGATCTCCTCTCATCCGCTGCAATCCAAGCTTCCTAAAGTGAACTTCGAGCATCAGCATAGACCGATAGTGGCACATAACCACCCATACGTCCATAGCGTCACAATAGGTCTTGTCTCTGAATGTGCTATCACCTGTTATGACTGCTAGATGCTCATTATGCGATTCATGTTGTTCAGCTGTGCTGCATACCTCTGGCTCTATGACCACCCTGGAGGGGTGGGTATGTACCAACTCCATGACTTGTGATTGGTTCTATGTTATACATGTGGGGATATTTAAGTATGGGGGGTGGTATGCTGCTTTATGCTTGACAAAGATCCAGGGTTTGCAAGGATCGAAACATTGCAGCTATGTTTTACCATTGAGGAATAAACCGTTTTTTACCTTCTAAAAAAACCTTGGAGTGCTGATTCAACATAACCCACACGGATGTCCTGCTATTTCTGGTCTTTGGGACCGGACCATTTCTGTGGATCGTGCACCTCATAAGGCCTGCAAGTGCAATTTGGACTTGTATCGGAAGTGCTGTTCCCTATCTCAATTCTTTCTTAAAGGAGATGTCTCGAGGAAGCAGTGAATTTTTTTTTTTGCCCAGTCCCCCTAATTAAACATACATTACTAATTACCCCTGTAAATTACTTTCCTAGCTGGTTTCTACTTACCGTTCCAGCGTTTCAGCAACTTATAAAACTTTTTCCCAAGATGGCCGCCAGCTCTTTTCGAATCGCTTGCTGTAGCCCGACGTGCGCGCTCCCGAGACGCTACCAGCTGTGTCTCCATGGCAACCAGACGCCCCGCAGCCGCCGACCGGACCCCAGGAATGAACATGGCCGACCTGTCACCCACCTCCAGGCAGCAGGTAACCGGCGCAGCCCCCCCCCCCCCCATCACAGCGGCAGCCCCCCCGGCCTAGCGACAGCCCCCCCCCCCGGCCCAGCGCTAGTTCCCCCATCACAGCGGCAGCCCCCCCGGCCTAGCGACAGCCCCCCCTGGCCCAGCGCTAGTTCCCCCGGCGCAGCGACAGCCCCCCCGGCCTAGCGACAGCCCCCCCCCCCGGCCCAGCGCTAGCTCCCCCGGCGCAGCGGCAGCCCCCCCGGCCTAGCGACAGCCCCCCCCCGGCCCAGCGCTAGTTCCCCCGGCGCAGCGGCAGCCCCCCCCGGCCTAGCGACAGCCCCCCCCCGGCCCAGCGCTAGTTCCCCCAGCGCAGCGGCAGCCCCCCCCCCCCGGCCTAGCGACAGCCCCCCCCCGGCCCAGCGCTAGTTCCCCCGGCGCAGCGGCAGCCCCCCCCCCCCCCCGGCGCAGCCCGGCGCAGCGGCAGCCCCCCCGACCCATCACTTACCGGGACAGTTGGACGGTGGGACAGCTGGGCGGCTTCTCCGGACAGCTCGGCAGCTCTGCACCTTCCTCTAACAGAGGAAGGTACAGAATGGCCGCTCCAGCGCGCTCCCGAGCAGTGACAGCTCGTCTGCGCATGCGCAGAAGAGCTGTAGCGGGGTGCACACTGAAGCGGCTCGTGCTGAATGGAGAAGACCGGACTGCGCAAGCGCGTCTAAAAAAGCAAGCTGCCGGCGAATTTAGACGGAACCATGGAGACGAGGACGCTAGCAACGGAGCAGGTAAGTGGAATAACTTCTGTATGGCTCATATTTAATGCACAATGTATATTACAAAGTGCATTAATATGGCCATACGGAAGTGTATAACCCCACTTTGTTTCGCGAGACCACCCCTTTAAGTCTATGTAACAGCACACCAACCATGTCTAGTCTATGTAACAGCACACCCCACCGCGACAAGTCTATGTGACAGTACATCCCACCGCGACAAGTCTATGTGACAGCACACTCAATTACGACAAGTCTATGTGACAGCACACCCCACCGTGACAAGTCTATGTGACAGTACACTCCACCGCGACATGTCTATGTGACAGCACACCCCACTGCAACAAGTCTATGTAACAGCACACCCCACCGCGATAAGTCTATGTGACAGCACATCCCACCGCGACAAGTCTATGTGACAGGACAATCCACAGCGACAAGTCTATGTAACAGCACACCCCACCGTGACAAGTCTATGTGACAGCACACTCCACCGCGACATGCCTATGTGACAACACACCCCAGTGCAACAAGTCTATGTGACAGCACACCCCACCGCGACCGGTCTATATGACAGCACTCTAGCACGACAAGTCCATGTGACAGAACACTCCACAGCGACAAGGCTATGTGACAGGACGCTCCACAGCAACAAGTCTATGTAACAGCAGACCCCACCATGACAAGTCTATTTAACAGCACACCCCGCCATGACAAGTCTATGTAACAGGACACTCCACAGCGACAAGTCTATGTAACAGCACAACCCACCATATCAAGTCTATGTATCAGCACATCCCACCGCGACAAGTCTATGTGACAGCACACCCCACCATGATAAGTCTATGTGACAGCACAGCCCACCGCAACAAGTCTCTGTGACAGCACAGCCCTCCACGACAAGTCTATGTAACAGGACACTCCACAGCGACAAGTCTATGTATCAGCACATCCCACCGCGACAAGTCTATGTGACAGCACATCCCACCTCGACAAGTCTATCTAACGGCCCACCCCACCATGCCAAGTCTATGTGACAGCACCCCGACCCCGGCATGAAGTCTATGTGACAGCACACCCCAGCGCGACAAGTTTATATGACAGCACACTCCACAGCGACAAATTTACAAGGGCAGCTAATCCCAGTCAGAACTTTGGGAAATTTACTGCTAGGACCTTCCAAACTAATAAAATTAAAAAATACCTTTTATTAAATTCCTTTAAAAGAAGAACAAAACAAATACAAACAAATAAGGGGAAGATTAGGATTAAGAAGGCCACTAGTGACTAGTGACCAAACAGGTTGGAGTCGTATAATAGGACTCAACCTTAAAAAACGACAGCAACCGCCACTTCTGAAATATGAACAATGGGAAATCGAGTCATGTGATGAAGCTCAATTGATGTACAACATTGATCATAGATCCAGAAAAGTGATCAAATAAAGTAGAATCACTCTAAATCTGGTATCCTAATGTGCGTCGTATAGTGGGAAGGACTTGCACATAAGGAGTTTGCTCTTAAAGCAAAAATGCGCGTTACCCAACGCGTTTCTCCCAACTGGTGGGTTCCTCAGGGGTTACAATGCGCTAGTTCCAACCAAAAGGTTGGGTTGTGGCTAAATTTTTATAAAGTGTGGAAGCCACACATAGTCCAGGACTGATAATCATGGACCAGTGGTCGCCAAAATGATCTGTCTCTAAATGTAAATGCAATGCAGCGAAGAATTCCAGTGCACCGCAATTTACAAAAATCAGAAAAGAATGACCTATGACGTGGCAATGATGGTCACGGTAATGGTCATTAAGAGGACAAAATTATCCTCAAAGTACAAGATGAGATCAAAAAGAGATATATAAGCCGTCAGATGCTATCAATAACTTAAGCCCTTAAAGTCCTCAAGATAGATTTGCAGCTACCTAACTGATAAGAAACTATCTGAAGTTGCTAAATAGACTGATAATGCAACTCGAGTGAGTAGCTGAAGGGGACTAGCCCCTAGGTCAGGACAAAGAACTTAAAATCAAAGAAAATAAAGACAAAACGGCGGCATGTCAGTCCTTGTGGTGGACAGCTCTTGATGACCATTACCGTGACCATCATTGCTTCCTGAAGCAGCGCACGATCCTGGCAGAAGAACTTCTACTGAGCATGTGTGGAGCAGAAGAAGCTCGTCCCAGTCCAGTCAATACCTGGAGCCAGCCCGACAAGAAGAGGAGAAGACTTGTCGTATCCATGGACAACAGGAGAAGCAACACAGGGGGGGCATCCCTAAAGGTAAGTGAATAACTTCTGTTTGCCTAATTTACAGTGCACAATGTATATTACAAAGTGCATTGCATTGGGCAAACAGAAGGGATGCCATGATTTCTTTATGGCCGGACAACCCCTTTAAGAGTCCAAGCCCCGAGGCAGCAAAGCAGCCCCAAACCATGATGCCTTCTCCACCATGTGTCGCAGCTGGGATGAGGTTCAGGTGTCGGGGTGCAGGGTTTTTTTCCTCCAGAAATAGCATTGGGTATTTATGCTACAAAGTTTCAGTTTTGTCTTCTCTTTCCACAGAACATTTTCCCAGAACCATTGTGGAGCATCCAGGTGTCTCAGGAAAACTAGATAGGTCACAAAGTTTATTTGTGTCCTTCCATTAATATTAATTGTGTTCACTTGGTTTTCTATTAGTGGACACATGGACTGAGTTTATTTAGCATTTTCTAGAATCTTCTGTACGCCTTTTGCTGTTACCCGTGGCTTCTTTGTCACCACTTTTAGGATTACCCATTATGCTCTTGGAGAGATCTTAGCAGGACACCCACCCCTACCATGTTCACACTGCAGATATTTGCAGTCGATTTGACATTGAAATTGCATCAAATTTGTGACAAATCCAAAATGCTCCATTGCTGTCATTGAAGTCTCATTTTTTTGTACCCACTGAAATGAATTTTCTTCTTTTGTACATAATTTCTCTAACCATGGATTGCTGTACACCAAGATACTTAGCAATTTTTGCAGCTTTTTCCAACCTTTTGTGTCTCTGTGTCATGTATTTTGAGATCTTCTGAAAGTTGTTTGCATTAACCAGTCTTTCTTGAAAAGGCTTTGTGCACTTTTAATTAATGGGCAAGGCACCTGTTTAAAGGGGTTGTCTCGCGGCAAACCTCAAAATTTTACCTTACCCCATTCCCCCTGTCACCCCCTGGCATAAAATAGCAAAGTAAAGCGGTTTTTAAGCCGCTTGCTACTTACCGATCCGACGAAATAAGGACTTTAAAAAATCTTCTCCCAAGATGGCCGCCGGTCCTTTCCCAGGGATGCACTGCGGTTTTCTCCCATGGTGCACCGCGGGTCTTCTCCCATGGTGCACCATGGGCTCTGTGCATTCCATTGCCGATTCCAGCCTCCTGATTGGCTGGAATCGGCACACGTGACGGGGCGGAGCTACGCGATGATGCGTGGAAGGGGCGGAGCCAGAACGCCGCTCGTGCCTGGACCGTGCAGAAGGGGAGAAGACCGCACAGCGCAAGCACGTCTAAAAAAGCAAGAAGACATCAGAATTAGACGGATCCATGGCGACGGGGACACTAGCAACGGAGCAGGTAAGTGAATAACTTCTGTATGGCTCATATTTAATGCACGATGTACATTACAAAGTGCATTAATATGGCCATACAGAGGTGTATAACCCCACTTGCTGCCGCGAGACAACCCCTTTAACTCACACTTCCATCTCCTTTCCTTAGAGGGGTTTTCTCATTTTAAAAAATCTATACTCGCCTATTCCTCCACAGGCAGTCTTTTTAACAGCATCTTCTCCTTGCTGAAGCGCGTCTCTGCAAAATTATTGGCTCGTTGTTCGAAGACAAATGATTACCTGTTTATACCAGATGATAATTAACCAATCAGGGACTACTTTTAGGTGAGCTTAAACCAAGTGACTAGTGAACCAATTCTCATCATCCTGCTGGTGGCCATGTTTACACGGAGCAATCATCGCTTACATTCGCTCTTTAGAGAAATTTTTTGAAAGAAAGTTGTCCTGTGTAAAGACACCCTAAACTCATCAGACGGAGAACAGAAAGATTGGAAGAAACACAAACTAAGGATTTGTTTTAAGTAGGAGAATTATTTTATTAGTTTTTAAATTTTTTAAATTAAATATAGGGAAGGAGGAGTACAATAGGACAAAGAAGGCTGGGGTAAAAAAGCAAAGAGAGGGAGGGATATCAATCAGTGGCGTAACCATAGAGGATGCAGGGGATGTGCTTGCTCCTGGGCCCAGGAGCCTTAGGGGTCCCATAAGGGCACTCTTTTCCATATGGGGAGCCCCGTACTATAAATAAAGCATTATATTTGGGGGCCCTGGTACAGATTTTGTATTGGGGCCCAGAAGCTTCAAATTATGCCTCTGATATCAATGGTAAAAGGGGGAAAGGGTAAGAAAAGGAAGAAGGGTAAAGGGAAGGTAGGAATTAGAATGAAATTTTAAGGTGTTTTCTTTTTCATGAAGACTCGGTTTTTCTCTCAGGGGCATCAGGCTGGTTTCAGGTGTAGACTGGGCCCTAGAAGAATAATGAAACATGAGAATACCTGAGTGGATGCGAGTAACAAAGCGATCTGTTATATCATCACAATAACATTATAATGAGCCACCCTTATAAACGACATACCCACGTGAAAGTACTCCCAGAGTGAGAAAATCGTGCGAGTTTTGTGCATTGCGATATGCACAAAACTTCCTTGAAAATACAACCCGTTATTCGTGAGCGGTGAATTTAGATGGGCGACTTTTCTCTCGCAGCGATGCTGTAAGACGGAAAAATCACAGCATGTTCTACTCTCATTCAGATGTGCGTCTCCTGCTCGGCACACAGACAACGCGGGTGTCCGGGTGCTGTGCGATGCGACTCGTGTCCAAGAAGGTAGGGTGGAACACGCTCTCGCCCATGTGAATTCAGAGCTCTTCACAATTAATCATGTGGCACATGAGTAGATTTGCTTTTGCTAAAAGACTTTAAAAATTTTATCAGTCGTTATCCAAATGAAAACAGCAAACCACAAGTTCAAGTTTGTACAAGTATGTTAAACTCCTGCCCCCTCTCCGCCCCTCGCCGGCTGTTGCAAAGGGAGGGGGTGTGATGGGGCGGGCGCTAGTGTGCTAATCTCCTGTCCCCACCTCTTGCTGGATGCCGCCATGGGACGGAGAGGGGGAGGGAAGGGGGAGGAAATTTAGCAGAGCCTCTGATAAAATCCCTCTCACCTCCCTTTTTTCGACAGCTCCCGTAGGCTCCCATAGAAGTCTATGGGACTAGCTGCTTTATTCCGGCTGGAAGATAGTTCCAGAACCATCTTTTTTGCCTGGCATAAAAATGGCCGGCCGGAATTCGCACCATTTGCGCTATCTTTTCGGGACGGCCGTTTTATGCACTGGAAAATCGTCCATCTGAACTGATGCCTTGGAATTCAATGCATCAGATGGTCGCATGTATTGGCCAGTCAAGAAAACGCGTCCGATATACGTTTGCGTGAGTAAGCGCTGAGATGGAGAAAAGAGAAAGGGAGAGATGGGAGCGATGACAATATCTGCATAGCTGCAAAATATGGTAAAGATATAAAAACAACAGAAACAAATGATTACCTTTAGCTAGATGGCGCTCTTATCATTTAACCACTTGTTTTTGAGGAGCGTCTTCAGAGATGGTCTTTTTCTGGGGTCCGGCTGCAGGAGTTTTTTCATGAAGTTTACGGCTCCTAATTTAAAATGACATTTACAAAATAAATCCGTGTATATATTCTTGTTCTAGACACTACAGAGACAAGTTCTGGAGGCAATGCTTTATGTCCCATGTGTGATGGTAACAGCCCCCCGTCATACACTGAGTGTTACCTTTAGAAAGGTCTGATGGAAATGCTATTGGTTTTTCTTTCAGTTGGTTCAGTATGTTGCTTCCGTTGTCCAGCTCTGATGTATATGGGAAGTTGCCGGTCAGCATAGCGTAGATGGTGACGCCACTGAAATAGAGAGTACAAATCAAAGAGGTGAGTTAGAAATTATCCATATTGTTGTATTTGTACAATTGTGCTAAATGGAAGCTTTTACTAGAATCCATCATCTGGTTTTCCTGCCGGCGAACGGCACTGGCTTCTTCTTGCCCAGATTGTCTACTCTGACAGGTCTCTCCTTGTTTGTATATAGAAAGAGACATGTCCGTCTGGGTGATCTGGGTGGGGAGAAGCCAGCGGGGCCTGAGGACTCCTTATAAAACCAGCTAAGTCTACTTACATTGACCAGACGTCAACTTTTGAATCATACGGCTTGCCCGCAAGTAACTCAGGTGCCGCATAGGCTCTTGTGCCACACTGCGTTCTCAATGGCTGGGGGCATGATCCATAATAGCCGATGGTGTTGCTAAGGCCAAAATCTGTAAAATCATAAAAAATAGTCCTAAGAAGTGACTCATATTTCTATATGGATTCATATCCTACACAAGTCTAGTAGGAATTGTATCTCATTTATTTACACTTCTGCTCTTTCTATGCTGAGGAGTCATCACTGAAGCATTCATGGAAGGCGCTGTGCGGGGCATCAGCAGGAAAGTTACTTACCCACGAGTTTTATGTTGTTATCTTCATCCAGTAGGATGTTTTCTAATTTGATATCTCTATAAATAACAAAGGAAATGATCAATCAGTTCAGTAATAATAAATTACAAGCTAAGTAGAAGGTAATGGAAATCATGTTTAGGGTGGCTTCACATGAGTGTATGCAAAACCGCTCACTGCAGCACATGAACGAGGCGAGTGCTGAACTTTTTGGGCATGCAGAGCCATTTCACCCACGACACACCCTATCTGTGGATTAAATGGCTAATTAGCCTAATGAGCTTCAGATGTGTTTTTTCCCTTTTATGCAGTTTCGCCCTTCCCCTTGTGTATTTGCGCACCTCATGTAGACCTCTATAGGACCTTTGTTGTGCAAAACGCAGGAAAATAGAAATAGTAGCAGGTCCTACTTTTTAACAAGTGTGAAAAACGCACTCCTGAGAACATACCCAATAAAATCATTGGTTTCTATTCTCTGTTTTTGCGTGCGCAAATATGGTCGTGTGGAGAAACCATTACTTTATTATATGTATGGCATTTCTGAGCCGCCATGAAGTAACTGCATTGCATTATGTATCCGGCCCCGGTCCTGAATGTTACAACCCAGAGCCGCAGTCACAATTCTGCTGGTTTTTGTTGGAAACCGTCAAGAAGCTTGGTGGCGGACTCCTCCATAACAGCTTAGCTGAGCCCCTGTATAATGCAGTGAGGCGGTTATGCCTCACACACCAGATTATTGCAGTAACGCCACTTTCCAAAATGTCAATCACTGGAGAAAGCTTTGTAAGAACATTGACTTAGTGAAAAATGACAGGAGGTTTCAGCTCTGAAGCCTCCAGAAATGTAATGCTAGAATCGTAGAATTCAGGATCAGAGCACAATACGTAATGCAATGTATATAGAATGTGAATATATGGAATATACAGTGCATGAAGATTGTTTACCTGTGCACAATCCCCTTTTTATGTAGATGTTCTACTGCTGTTATAATTTGCCTGATGTATGGTTTGGCTTGATGTTCTTCGATCTTCTTTTTTGCAATAAGTTGGTCCAATAGGTCACCGCCCTCGCAGAGCTCCATCACTAGATAGTATGAACTGCCGGTCTCATAGGCTTCATACAAGGGCACAATGTTTTGGTGCTTGATCATCTTTTGGAGTCTTATTTCCCTCTGCAGGTTCTTTATTGAGGTGGGAGTCTTTAGGGATTTGGCCTTGTTTATGATTTTTACGGCGACCTATATTACAGACAGGATACATGATGTGCAGTTAGCAAATGGAAATGACCCCAAACCTTGAATATTCACTATACTAAGATATAGCAGAGGTGAATTCATCATTATAGCAATTCTGTTCTTCACCTTGATCCCTCAGGTAACTGAGAGGGTTTACATGCCGTCCTATGAACCTCAGAGATACCATCTAGCAATATGATGGCACATGCTGGCACACTGGCGCATGATTAACAGCTCTTCTACATTAAAACAATTCAGCTCTGCTATACCGGTGTGGGTATTGGTCTGTGTCATTGGTTGTAATTAGAGATGAGCGAGCACCAAAATGCTTGGGTGCTCGATACTCGGGACGAAATTATCGCGATGCTCGAGGGTTCGTTTCGAGTAACGAACCCCATTGAAGTCAATGGGCGACCGGAGCATTTTTGTATTTCGCCGATGCTCGCTAAGGTTTTCATGTGTGAAAATCTAGGCAATTCAAGAAAGTGATGGGAACGACACAGAAACGGATAGGGCAGGCGAGGGGCTACATGTTGGGCTGCATCTCAAGTTCACAGGTCCCACTATTAAGCCACAATACCGGCAAGAGTGGGCCCCCCCCTCCCAACAACTTTTACTTCTGAAAAGCCCTCATTAGCAATGCACACCTTAGCTAAGCACCACACTACCTCCAACAAAGCACAATAACTGCCTGCATGACACTCCGCTGCCACTTCTCCTGGGTTACATGCTGCACATTCCCCCCCACACACACACACGACCCAGTGTCCACAGCGCACACCAAACTGTCCCTGCCCAGCCTTCAGCTGCCCTCATGCCACGCCACCCTCATGTCTATGTATAAGTGCGTCTGCCACAGGAAAAGCAGGCACACACTGCAGAGGGTTGGCATGGCTAGGCAGCGACCCCCCCCATAAAAGGGGCGGGCTGTTAGTCCACAATGCTGTACAGAAGCAATGAGAAATCCAATCCTATGCCACCTCCATCTGGAGCTGCACACGTGGGCATAGCAATGGGGAACCTATGTGCCACACACTATTCATTCTGTCAAGGTGTCTGCACGCCACAGTCAGACCACGGTTTTTTATAAATAGTCACAGGCAGGTACAACTCCGCAATAGGAATTCCGTGTGCACCCACAGCATGGGTAGCCTCCCTAGAACCCACCGGCGGTACATAAATATATCCCATTGCATTGCCCAACACAGCTGAGGTAGTAATGTCGTGCTTAATGCAGGTGGGCTTCGGCCCACACTGCATGCCCCAGTCAGACTGGGGTTCTTTACAAGTGGACAGATGTAGTAAAAACTCCGTGTGCACCTACAGCATGGGTGGGTGCCAGGAAGCCACCGGCGGTACATAAATATATCCCATTGCATTGCCCAACACAGCTGAGGTAGTAATGTCGTGCTTAATGCAGGTGGGCTTCGGCCCACACTGCATGCCCCAGTCAGACTGGGGTTCTTTACAAGTGGACAGATGTAGTAAAAACTCTGTGTGCACCTGCAGCATGGGTGGCTCCCTGGAACCCACCGGCGGTACATAAATATATCCCATTGCAGTGCCCTACTCAGCAGAGCTAACGTCAGATACAATACAGGTGGGCTTCGGCCCACACTGCATGCCCCAGTCAGACTTGTAATATGTACCTTAACAGTAACCTCGTTGGTGGTAATGTGGTGGTGACTGCGGACCTAGTAGCGCGGTTGTGTTTTGTTGGTTTTCGGAATGTGGCCAGGATTAAGTGGGCCGTGGCGGGGGATGTTTTTGAGGCACTACGTGTCCTCTCCACGTGTCCGTGGTTATATGCACCTTAACAGTAACCTCGTTGGTGGTAATGTGGTGGTGACTGCGGACCTAGTAGCGCGGTTGTATTTTGTTGGTTTTCGGAATGTGGCCAGGATTAAGTGGGCCGTGGCGGGGGATGTTTTTGAGGCACTACGTGTCCTCTCCACGTGTCCGTGGTTATATGCACCTAAACAGTAACCGCGTTGGTGGGAAATGGCCTTGCCGCCATCATGTCTTTGGGAAGCCTCTATTTCCACACCCCAGAGACATACCATTAGCAGCGGTATAGGCAGGTCCCAGAATTATTAACATTTCAGCCGTAGCATTAGGACAGACCCCACTAACATATCACTAGCAGCATTATAGGGGGAGTGCAGTCTTAGTTCCATTCCAGTAGCTGCAGTATAGCCAAGGCCCAAGTTACATTTATGTAGCTAAAGTGTAGGCCAACCCCACACACCTTTCTGTACCATGAGTGCAGGCGAAGAACATAGAAATTACAATGATTACACTGTACTGAGGGCCCAAAAAAATTGGTGTAGCAACAGTACTAATGTACCTCAGAAAAAATTGGCCATGCCCAACCAAGATGGCAGGTGAAATCCATTAATCGCTTTGGTTAATGTGGCTTAAGTGGTAACTAGGCCTGGAGGCAGCCCAGTTTAACGAAAAATTGGTTCAAGTTAAAGTTTCATCGCTTATAAGAGCATTGAAACGTTTAAAAATTGTTTGGAAAAATTATATGAGTGAGCCTTGTGGCCCAAAGAAAAATTGCCCGTTCAGCGTGATTACGTGAGGTTTCAGGAGGAGGAGCAGGAGGAGGAGCAGGAGGAGGAGGAGGAATATTATACACAGATTGATGAAGCAGAAATGTCACCCTTTTGGATGGTGATACAGAATGATGCTTCCATCCGCGGGTGCAGCCTACCTATTGCTTAGGTATCACTGCTGTCCACTAGTGGAGAAGAGAAGTCTGGGGAAATCCAGGCTTTGTTCATCTTGATGAGTGTAAGCCTGTCGGCATTGTCGGCTGACAGGCATGTACGCTTATCTGTGATGATTCCCCCAACCGCACTAAACACCCTCTCTGACAAGACGCTAGCCGCAGGACAAGCAAGCACCTCCAGGGCATACAGCGCAAGTTCAGGCCACGTGTCCAGCTTCGACATCCAGTAGTTGTAGGTGGCAGAGGCGTCACGGAGGACGGTCGTGCGATCGGCTATGTACCCCCTCACCATCCTTTTACAGTGCTCCCGCCGACTCAGCCTTGACTGGGGAGCGGTGACACAGTCTTGGTGGGGAGCCATAAAGCTGTCCAGGGCCTTAAAGAGTGTTGCACTGCCTGTGCTGAACATGCTGCTTGATCTTCGCACCTCCCCTGCTACCTGGCCCTCGGAATTGCGCCTTCTGCCACTAGCGCTGTCGGAGGGGAATTTTACCATCAGCTTGTCCGCCAGGGTCCTGTGGTATAGCAACACTCTCGAATCCCTTTCCTCTTCGGGAATGAGAGTGGAAAGGTTCTCCTTATACCGTGGGTCGAGCAGTGTGTACACCCAGTAATCCGTAGTGGCCAGAATGCGTGCAACACGAGGGTCACGAGAAAGGCATCCTAACATGAAGTCAGCCATGTGTGCCAGGGTACCTGTACGCAACACATGGCTGTCTTCACTAGGAAGATCATTTTCAGGATCCTCCTCCTCCTCCGCCTCCTCCTCCTCAGGCCATACACGCTGAAACGATGACAGGCAAGCAGCATGGGTACCGTCAGCAGTGGGCCAAGCTGTCTCTTCCCCCTCCTCCTCATCCTCCTCATGCTCCTCCTCCTCAACGCGCTGAGATATAGACAGGAGGGTGCTCTGACTATCCAGCGACATACTGTCTTCCCCCGCCTCCGTTTCCGAGCGCAAAGCATTTGCCTTTATGCTTTGCAGGGAACTTCTCAAGAGGCATAGCAGAGGAATGGTGACGCTAATGATTGCAGCATCGCCGCTCACCACCTGGGTAGACTCCTCAAACTTTCCAAGGACCTGGCAGATGTCTGCCAACCAGGCCCACTCTTATGAAAATAATTGAGGAGGCTGACTCCCACTGCGCCGCCCATGTTGGAGTTGGTATTCCACTATAGCTCTACACTGCTCATAGAGCCTTGCCAACATGTGGAGCGTAGAGTTCCACCGTGTGGGCACGTCGCACAGCAGTCGGTGCACTGGCAGATTAAACCGATGTTGCAGGGTGCGCAGGGTGGCAGCGTCCGTGTGGGACTTGCGGAAATGTGCGCAGAGCCGGCGCACCTTTACGACCAGGTCTGACAAGCGTGGGTAGCTTTTCAGAAAGCGCTGAACCACCAAATTAAAGACGTGGGCCAGGCATGGCACGTGCGTGAGGCTGCCGAGCTGCCGAGCCGCCACCAGGTTACGGCCGTTGTCACACACGACCATGCCCGGTTGGAGGCTCAGCGGCGCAAGCCAACGGTCGGTCTGCTCTGTTAGACCCCGCAGCAGTTCATGGGCCGTGTGCCTCTTATCTCCTAAGCTGAGTAGTTTCAGCACGGCCTGCTGACGCTTGCCCACCGCTGTGCTGCCACGCCGCGCGACACCGACTGCTGGCGACGTCCTGCTGCTGCTGACACATCTAGATTGCGAGACAGAGGTTGAGGAGGAGGAGGAGGGTGCTTTAGTGGAGGAAGCATACACCGCCGAACATACCACCACCGAGCTGGGGCCCGCAATTCTGGGGGTGGGTAGGACGTGAGCGGTCGCAGGCTCTGACTCTGTCCCAGCCTCCACTAAATTCACCCAATGTGCCGTCAGGGAGATGTAGTGACCCTGCCCGCCTGTGCTTGTCCACGTGTCCGTTGTTAAGTGGACCTTGCCACTAACCGCATTGGTGAGGGCGCGTACAATGTTGCGGGAGACGTGGTCGTGCAGGGCTGGGATGGCACATCGGGAAAAGTAGTGGCGACTGGGAACTGAGTAGCGCGGGGCCGCCGCCGCCATCATACTTTTGAAGGACTCCGTTTCCACAACCCTATACAGCAGCATCTCAAGGCTGATAAATTTCGCTATGTGGACGGTTAATGCTTGAGCATGCGGGTGCGTGGTGGCGTACTTGCGCTTCCGCTCAAAGACTTGCGCTAGCGACGGCTGGACGGTGCGGTGCGAGACATTGCTGGATGGGGCCGAGGACACCGGAGGTGAGGGTGTGGGTGCAGGCCAGGAGACGGTAGTGCCTGTGTCCTGAGAGGGGGGTTGGATCTCAGTGGCAGGTTGGGGCACAGGGGGAGAGGCAGCGGTGCAAACCGGAGGTGGTGAACGGCCTTCGTCCCACCTTGTGGGGTGCTTGGCCATCATATGTCTGCGCATGCTGGTGGTGGTGAGGCTGTTGGTGGTGGCTCCCCGGCTGATCTTGGCGCGACAAAGGTTGCACACCAGTGTTCGTCGGTCGTCAGGCGTCTCTGTGAAAAACTGCCAGACCTTAGAGCACCTCGGCCTCTGCAGGGTGGCATGGCGCGAGGGTGTGCTTTGGGAAACACTTGGTGGATTATTCGGTCTGGCCCTGCCTCTACCCCTGGACACCGCACTGCCTCTTGCAACCTGCTCTGCTGCTGCCCTTGCCTTCCCCTCTGAAGACCTGTCCTGAGTAGGCGTTGCACACCAGGTGGGGTCAGTCACCTCATCGTCCTGCTGCTCTTCCTCTGAATCCTCTGTGCGCTCCTCCATCGCACTTACTGCCCTTACTACTACCTCACTGCAAGACAACTGTGTCTCATCGTCATCGTCCTCCTCACCCACTGAAAAGTCTTGAGACAGTTGCCGGAAGTCCCCAGCCTCATCCCCCGGACCCCGGGAACTTTCGAATGGTTGGGCATCAGTGACGATAAACTCCTCTGGTGGGAAAAGAACCACTGCTGTCCAATCTGAGCAGGGGCCCGAGAACAGTTCCTGGGAGTCTTCCCACTCCTGAGCATGTGTCATTGTAGTGGAGTGAGGAGGCTGGGAGGAAGGAGGAGCAGCAGCCAGAGGATTCGGATTTGCAGCACTGGACGGCGCAGAACTGTGGGTGGATGATAGCTTGCTCGAAGCACTTTCTGCCATCCACGACAGGACCTGCTCACACTGCTCATTTTCTAATAAAGGTCTCCCGCGTGGACCCATTAATTGGGTGATGAATGTGGAGACGCCAGAAACGTGCCTCTCTCCTAATCGCGCAGCAGTCGGCTGCGATACGCCTGGATCAGGAGCTCGGCCTGTGCCCACACCCTCACTTGGGCCTACGCGTCCTCGGCCGCGTCCATGTCCTCTAGGCCTACCCCTACCTCTCAGCATGCTGTATTACCAGTGATTTCCCAGGCAGGACATAAATTGGCGCAAGCCTGCAGGACAAATAGAATTTTTCCCTTTTTTTTAAAGGGAAGGCCCACTGACTATATTCAATCAGATAAGAAATCTGTTCCATAGAAATGCAGTTATATGAAGTGCAGCAGAGCGGTGATTTTTCCCAGGCAGGAAATAAATTGGCGCAAGACTGCTGTTAAAAGTAGCTGGCTGCGTATGATTTTTTTACTATCTCCACCCACCACACACGTACCCAGAACGCTGAGGACTGACAGAGGCAGGCCAAATAGAATTTTTCCCTTTTTTTTAAAGGGAAGGCCCACTGACTATATTCAATCAGATAAGAAATCTGTTCCACAGAAATGCAGTTATATGAAGTGCAGCAGAGCGGTGATTTTTCCCAGGCAGGAAATAAATTGGCGCAAGACTGCTGTTAAACGTAGCTGGCTGCGTATGATTTTTTTACTATCTCCACCCACCACACACGTACCCAGAACGCTGAGGACTGACAGAGGCAGGCCAAATAGAATTTTTCCCTTTTTTTTTAAAGGGAAGGCCCACTGACTATATTCAATCAATAATATATGTCTTCTGGCCCTGCCTACACAATTCTCTCCCTGTAGTATTACTGCAGGGCGCAATGCTCTGCACAGCCGATTTTGAAAAAAAAAAAAATGCAACACTGCTAACAGCAGCCTGCACAGTACTGCACACGGTTAAATGTGGCCCTAAGAAGGACCGTTGGGGTTCTTGAAGCCTACACTCACTCCTAACACTCTCCGTACAGCAGCACCAGCAGCAGCACTTTCCCTCAGCTAACTCACAAGGCATCTTAGGCGAGCCGCGGGAGGGGCCGACTTTTATATCCGGGTGACATCTGATCTCCCCAGCCACTCACAGCAGGGGGGTGGTATAGGGCTTGAACGTCACAGGGGGAAGTTGTAATGCCTTCCCTGTCTTTCAATTGGCCAGAAAAGCACGCTAACGTCTCACAGAGGAAAGTGAAAGTAACCCGAACACCGCGTGGTGCTCGTTAAGAGTAACGAGCATCCCGAACACCCTAATATTCGCCCGAGCATCAAGCTCGGACGAGTACGTGCGCTCATCACTAGTTAGCACCAATAACAGAGACATGAGTTACATCGGGGCAGAATATTCTACAAACACCCATTAATATTTGAAATGTGATATGCTTTAAGCAAATTCATTATTAATCTGATCCTGCCTGCAATGTCTTATCAAATTTGAGAGAGAGAGAAAAAAACAAAACAAAAACTTTTACTAGCTGCTCAAGATTCTCACCCCCTCCCTTGTGGACAAGAGGGATGAAACACATTACGTACTTTTACATCATCTAGCTCCACCCCCTCGATACTGGTCGCTTGCGTCTTTTTTCAAACCTTCATTTAAGCTTAACAGTCTAAGCATCCACATCTCAAACAAGTAAAGTCTTATGCATGGGGGGGGGAGGAACTTTTATCCCCAGTCATTAACTCTCATCCATCCATGCGCTCAAGTCTGCTCCGTCACCCCCTATTGAAGGTGTACCAGTACATACAGATGCACAGACAAAAAAAAAGTTTGACAAACATACATACATCAGTTGAAAAACATTGAGGTGAGTGCTATAATGCTATAAAGTACATGATTCTATTGAGATGAGATTGTGAATGAGCGCTATTTTTGACAAACTATGTGAAAAAGTTTGCTGAGTGACTGAGACATTCTATCTTTCTTATTTACTGAAGCTATTATATGTTGTATTAAACGCTGAAGTATTTTAGAATCTGTGACCCTGAGTTTGAGTCAAATCTGAAAGCCCCCACCTTTTCAAAATAAATCTCTGAATATGCATTAACTGACTGCACAGCCCTGCATTTGAACTCATAAATACAGCGCAACATGTTCTTCATTTTCAACCCCTGTATAAGTAAGAATATACCTTAGAAATTGCTATATTTCCTGCCTACTAAGACAGTATAATTAATTAAATTCATTTCAAGCCTTCATTCCATTACAGCAAGCAGATATTTTTCAGGGTTATTATTGCATTCTCTCTGCTTTGTTATCGCTTGACCTTGAAAACTAGACAGACTGCAGCTTTGAGTAAACAACCCTTCTCCCACTTAAAGCAAGCTCAGTTAACCATTTGCTCATGCAGTATATACATATATACACACATATACATCTATATCTATTATCTATCTAGTATTATACACCTTTTCCTCTCTCTTTGCCAACAAATCACATGTTTTGTAACCTTCCTCTCGACTTTGCTTGTTACTTCAGCACTTTCTAGCAACCCTTGGTCTTTCAAGGCACGCTTCTTGGTCCTAAAAACCTCCTCCCAGTCTTACCATACTGTAATCTACCTTGCGGGTCGATGTCACACATTTTCATAAGTTTTCTTACATTTTACACATTGGAACTCCTGTCTCTCCTCCACCAATTGATCCGCACGGCGGCGGCCCTTGAGGGGCTCTGTCTTCTTTAATAAGATCTTACGCATATTAGAACAACAACAACAATAATAATAATAACACGCTCCATAGAGTGCATCCCTCTTAATTCCAAATTGTCAGCCCCTTATATCCCGGCAAAACAACCGAGGGTCCCTTCTCCTATGGAACCAGTCCCACAGAGTGCATCCCTCTCCTCAGCTAAACCATCAACAGCTAATTGAACTAAAACCGAGGGTCTCTTCTTCTGTGGAACCTATCTCACAGAGTGTATCCCTCTCTGCTAAAGCATTAACAACTAAAACAACCGAGGGTTCCTTCTTCTATGGGACCTGTCTCACAGAGTGCTTCCCTCTCCTTAGCTAAACCATCAACAACTAAAACAACCGAGGGTTCCTTCTTCTGTGAGACCAAATGAGAAAAAAAAAAGAAAAAAAAAATTCTGCAGATACAACAAACAACCTTCACTATTGCTAAAATGCTACGGACTTCAACAACAAATAGACTACAGACTAGTTTCTGGGTGAGCGATTGGTGCGCATATCACGGTCAGTGGTCCATGACGGCAAACCCGAAGCCCACGAGTTACCGTGTAGAACTCTTAACCCAACCCGTCCGGTCACAAAACACAGATAGTCCCTCCTGCTGCAAGACTCGCAGTGTAAAACACAACATAAATATATGCTGGTCTTACCTGGAGTTCTGTGAGTTGATCAGGCTCGGTTTGCAGCAGGACGGCTTCCCTGTGGCGTGGATCCGGGTGGACAGGGCTGCACGGCTCCGGTTTTGTCGCCCCACGTTGGGCGCCAAATTGTCAGGGTAACTTCTGCGTACATCACCAATCAGGCCCACCCCACTTGCCCCGCTGCCGGCGGTAAAGAAGAAAACACCACACAGAGGTCTGGTATAGTTCCTCACACGGGGACATGACTGCGCTGCGCCTCTTTATTACAGATTACATGAGATCTTATACCCTTTGGTCTCATCACCAGGAATGGGTGATGGGCTCATTGGCTAAAATTCACAGCATAACCATATATGGGAAGTCCGGATTTCCAGCCTGAGACAGTGAAAGTTATGTACGTAGTTGAACAGTCGTTATCTTGCTACGGCGCCTCTGGAAAAACAGCCAAGTACACGCAGCCTTCGTGTCTGGTTATTCCTTGTGTTCAAGATACATTTTGTCTTCGCCTTGCAAGGCCTCTTGGCATATCTGATATAAGGCGAAGTATTAAGTTTTTCATAGAGTTAGTACATATAAGAATAAAGTTAGTATATATATAAAAAGAAAGGCACATAACTATATCTATATAAATGTATATATTCCAGTGTTTTCTTTTCTACCTACAAGGATATATATGTATCCTTCTCAATACCAGAGCGTATTAGTTTATTCATTATTTTACTTCTTGAATAGACACGCTCAGATATATACATAAGTAAATGGGAATTTTATACCATTATGCTATGCAGTAGAAAACAAGTGCTTTTGTAAGCAGTCCCATGAAAATAATGTATCACCGGTCCACAGGACTGAAGGTAAGTATCTAATTTGTGGAGTACTACTAACACCCACAATGTTCACAAGCATGGAAAAGCGCAGTGCAAATGGCTCCTTTTAAATAGGAAGTCATTCCTGCTACCACAGTACTGTTCTGTGGGTTTTTCCATTGGATGGTTGGTCAGACTTTAACCCCTTCCTGCTACATGACGTACCGGTACGTCATGGAGCGGCGGGATATGTATGAAGAGAGGTTGCGTGGCAACCTCTCTTCATACAGTGCGGGCGTCAGCTGTTTATAACAGCTGACATCAGCGGGCAATAGCTGCGATCGGCCGCGCGGCCGAATCGGCGCTATTAACCATTTAAATGCCGCTGTCAATTCTGACAGCGGCATTTAAATTCCCCGAAGCGGTGAGATCGGGGGAGCCGTGCATGTGTAATGGCAGCCAGGGCCTAATGAAAGGCCCTAGGGTTGCCTTACCAGACTGCCTATCAAGCCATCCCCATGGGGTGGCTTGATAGACTGCCTGTCAAAAAGAAGTATGACGTAATGCTATAGCATTACGTCATACTGCAGGAGCGATCAAAGCATCGCATGTTAAAGCTTCCTAGGGGGACTTTAAAGTAATGTAAAAAAAATCAATAAGGTTTTTTTTTAATTTAAAAAAAAAAAAAGTTGTAAAAGTTTAAATCACCCCCCTTTTGCCATATATATTATTAAAAAATCTAAATCATACAATAAAAATATGTATTTGGTATCGCCGCGTCATCAAATTTTGCGGAAAAGAAAACTCCCGTACTATATAAAAATCCACAAGGAAAAAAAAAGGGAGTATTTGATAAGTGATTAATACATCCTCACTATCCATCATCAAAGTGGACCTATTTCTGTAATATACTGTCTCCCCATCCTGATGAATCAGTCACAGGTTGGAGGTGACTGAAGAAACGCGTCGACTGTGGGAGAATAAATTAATTTCTGCACGATACACAAAAACAAGTTGATCGTGCATAATTTATATACTTTTTGTCCACCAACAGAATCTATTGATATTGGAACTACAGTGTTGATACTTTACTGATCGTAAATTGATCATTTAGATTGATATATATCTGTGTATGTTTGTCAGTGAGCTCAATTTTTAACAGAGTGAATAAAAGTTATATTTTATGTTTAAAATTAGTTAGTGGGCTCTTCCCAGTGTAAATAATTAAGTTTAAAAAGAACCCTACTGTCACAGTGATTAGTGAAAGAAACAAAACACACTTAAAAAAGCGAAATGTCGTTTTTTTTCATTTTACTCCACTTAGAATTTTTTAAATGTTTTCCAGTACATTATATGGTACTTTAAATATCACCATTGAAAAATACAACTTGTCCCGCAAAAAACAAGCGACGTCGATGGATAAATAAAAGAGTTACGATTTTTTGGAAGGGGGGGGAACAAAAATGGAAAAAGAAAAAGGGGCTCCGTCATTAAGGGGTTAATTAGCCATATATGATATGGAAAGACAAAACCTGCGAATCTCACAAGAGTGATAAGTTCTTGAGTACAATTAAACATAACTACCTTACCCAACTTGTATGGGAGCCTGCTAGATGGAGGGACACTCTGGATTTATTATTAACTAACAAACCTGACAGAATCACGGCGGTGCAAGTTAAAGGACCCCTTGGAAATAGTGACCACAATATAGTTAATTTCCAGTTTTCATTCAATAGGAAGCCTTATTATGGAGCGACAAAAAACCTAAACTTTAGTAAAGCAAAATTTGATCAGCTCAGAACTACTATCGGTAACATTAATTGGGACTTTGTCCTTAAAAATAATAGTACGGATAACAAATGGGAGAAGTTTAAAAACATCCTAAATACCTCATGTGAGCAGTTCATCCCCTTTAAAAATAAAAGAAATACAAATAAAAGGAAACCAATGTGGTGCGACAAGACTGTAAGAGAGGAAATAAGCAGAAAAAAGAAAGCATTTAAATTATTAAAACAAGAAGGCAGTGAGAAAACATACAGGAAGAAAACAAATTGTGTAAGGAAAAGATGAAAACTGCAATGAAGGAGGCAGAAAGACTGATTGCCAAAGAGAGCAAAAATAACTCCAAACTATTTTTCAATTATATGAATGGGAAAAGGATTTGCACTGAAAGCAGTGGCCCTTTAACAAATAATGCAGGAGAAATCATAGAAAATGAAGGGAAAGGCAAAGCTATTAAATAGTTTTTCTCAAGTGTATTCACGAAGGAAAAAGAAATGTCACATGAGATGCAGGGGCATAAAATGAACCTCCCACAAAATAGAGATGGTTAAAAAAGATTAAAATCGACAAATCGGCAGGCCCAGATGGAATACACCCAAAGGTTCTAAGGGTACTAAGTAACATGATAGACAGACCGCTATTTCTTATATTTGGGGACACTATTGAAACCATGGTTGTACCACTGGATTGGCGTATTGCCAGTGTGGTTCCAATATACAAAAAGGGGGTCAAGAAGGTAGCCTGGTAAATACAGGCCAGTAAGTCTCACTTCAATAATTGGAAAAATATTCAAGGGGTTTCTGAGAGATGCCATCCTGGAACACCTCAAGGAAAACAACAGAATAACTCCTCATCATCAAGGGTTCATGAGGAGTTGATCATGTCAGACCAATTTGATTAGCTTCTACAATGAAGTAAGTTCTAGGCTGGACCTGGGAGACTCTATTGATCTTGTACATACGTATATCTGCATCTTTCTAAAGCATTTGACACCTTGCTGAATAAAAGACTGATATATAAATGAAGCAGCTCACACTGGGCAAAAATGTGTGTAGTTGGGTAAAGAACTGGCTCTGAGATAGAAAGCAGAGGGTGATAATAAATGGATCATACTCTAATTGGGCCACCATTGCTAGTGGGGTGCCACAGGATTCAGTATTAGGACCCATTCTGTTCAATATATTTATCAACGACCTGATAGAGGGGCTGCACAGTAAAATATCAATATTTGCATACTATACAAAATTATACAAAGTGATTAATACAAAGAAGGACATGTACAGCTGCAAATGGACACAGATAGGAATATACTGCATATATAATAGTCTGGGGGAACAGAATTTATCTTGTCATAATTTGCCAAGTTCCAGTCTATTTAGTGCAAGCTAATTCCTCCATAGATCCATCTCAGGTTACTTAATGGAGAGTACTGATGCAATGTGCGAGGAGAGAGCCCAAAGCCAAGGAAATGGTGGGGATAGAGTTGTCACTTGTCAAAGTGGTTCTACCATCTCCTCCCCTGTAAGGGTAGCACAGGACCCGTCCACGTTACTACTATGGGGAGGTAACAGAAAACCGCAGTGTGGTTTTAACTTATAGATAATTGTCACGGGTGACGCCACCATTCCTTTCTATTTGGTGAATCCAGATGATGGAATAACAGTCCAAACACACAGGCAGTAGCTTGAAACAAAGTCGGGAATGGACAGCAGTGTTACTTTACTTATAAATCCAAACAGAGCAGTTCAACAGGTACATAGGCCAAAACAAGTCACTGGTGCAGACACAGTTGATTGTGCGACAGGAAGGAAATCACAGGATGAATATCGGGCCCAAAGTCTCAGTTATCTGTGTGACTCCGCTCCTGGCCCAAACTCCTTTTCTCTCTCTTCCAACTCTCTATCCAGCACTCACTCTCAAAGGCAGCACTCATCGCTGCATGGCGATCTCCTCTCATCCACTCATTCTGTAGAGCTCCTGACAGTAGGAGTCCCAGGGTAACGTCAAGGCCATGGCTCAGCCTTCTCCACTAGACGCAATGGGATGAAACTGAAAGGGAGGAGACACAAATTAGATATTAGAAAAAACTTTCTGACAGTGAGGGTGATCAATGAGTGGAACAGGTTACCACGGGAGGTGGTGAAATATTCTTCAATGGAAGTGTTCAAACAAAGGCTGGACAAATATCTGTCTAGGATGATTCAGTAAATCCTGCACTGAGCATGGGGTTGGACTTGATGACCCTGGAGGTCCCTTCCAACTCTACCATTCTTTGATTCTATGATTGTTCCATTCACAGACCATGGGGGTTCAAATAACACTAGGTCCTGCCAGCTCCTCTTGCAATCTCCAACACTGACTCTCTCTTGCAAACCGCAAACATTAATATGAAGCATGGTCACATGACTTCCAAACTCACAACACAAAACGATACATTTTCAGACAGGACGGGACATACCAGACAGTAACCCTTTCAATCATGCAGAGATGCAATTCTTAGTTTTGCAGACGCACTCCTCATTCAAAGACTGTTTACAGGGCAAAGTACAAAACAGTACTTTGGCAGAAAAAAATCAGAGATGGGGACGCAGCACTAAACCAGCACTGCATTCTCTTTATTCTCAAGAACGGTATGTAAAAAGAACTCATCGCCCACGTTAACCTAAACAGTCGCCGTATCCGAAAACAGCCTAGTCATTAAAAGGTTAAAAATGTCATTTACATGGAAAATAAATTCAAATTTCTTAAAGTAGAAGTACTCCATCCTCACCTCTTGGGCGGGGTCTCTGATAAACTAACATGATAGGGTCGGAGTCAAGTAAAATTTGACACCATCTTCATCTTCCATTTTAGTCTGAGGTTTGCGCTCTATCTCTATAGAGGAGTCTGAGGAGATCAACATCTTCTTTCACTTCTTCCTCCTTTTTCAGAATCTTCTCTAGTTCCTTCATTTTCTACAGAGAGCGTCAGGTAAGGAATAGGAGGAGGGCAAAGCTGAAAAATAAAGACAGAACATAAATACCTGGAATTACAAAGACACCAATTTAAAAACAAAGCAGTTTTAGGATTATTCGGCAGCGCCCCGTCACCAAGATCACAGCAACTGTTCCAGATTAGAGATGAGCGAACGTATTCGTCCGAGCTTGATATTCGTGCGAATATTAGGGTGTTCGGGATGTTCGTTATTCGTAACGAACACCATGCGGTATTCGGGTTACTTTCACTTCCTTCCCTGAGACGTTAGCGCGCTTTTCTGGCCAATTGAAAGACAGGGAAGGCATTACAACTCCCCCCTGTGACGTTCAAGCCCTATACCACCCCCCTGCTGTGAGTGGCTGGGAAGATCAGATGTCACCCGAATATAAAAGTCGGCCCCTCCCGCGGCTCGCCTCAGATGCCTTGTGAGTTAGATGAGGGACAGTGCTGCTGGTACCAGAGCTGCTGTAGGGAGAGAAATAGCAGTTAGTATAGGCTTCAAGAACCCCAAAGGTCCTTATTAGGGCCAGTAATACCTGTGTGTTGGCTGCTGTTAGCAGTGACTTTTTTTTTTCTTTCTCAAAATCGCCTCTGCAGAGCGTTGCACCCGGCATTAGGGACAGAAGTGTTGGATAGGCAGGGAGAGTGTTAGGAGTGAGTGTAGCCTTCAAGAACCTCAACGGTCCTTTCTAGGGCCATATTTAACCGTGTGCAGTACTGTGCTGGCTGCTGTTAGCAGTGCTGCATATTTTTTTTTCTCTCAAAATCGCCTCTGCAGAGCATTGCACCCTCCATTGATACTACAGGGAAAGAATTGTGTAGGCAGGGCCACAACACAGTTATTATTCATTGAATATACGCAGTGGGTCCTTTTGGTGTAAAAAAAGGGAAAAGAAATCTATTTGTCCTGCCTCTGTCCGTCCTAAGGGCTGTGGACACGTGTGAGCTGCGTGTACAACGTTAAAAAATCAGACGCACCCAGCTACGGTTTACTGCTGGCTTCGCCATTTGCTTTCCTTAATTGGGAAAAAAATACCTGCTCTGCCACAGTTAATAACTCTGCTACCCTCACGTTCTGTGACACATTAGCAGGAAAACAGCACAGTTATTAAACTTAGATTATACATTCACTAGAGGCAGTGGGGCCTTTCGTTTTCAAAAAAGGGAAAAAATTATATTTGGCCTGCAGTCTTGCGCCAATTTATTTCCTGCCTGTGAAATCAAATCACTGGTAATACAGCATGCTGAGGGGTAGGGGTAGGCCTAGAGGACGTGGACGCGGCCGAGGACGCGGAGGGCCAAGTCAGGGTGTGGGCACAGGCCGAACTCCTGTTCTAGGTGTATCGCAGCCGTCTGCTGCGCGATTAGTAGACAGGCACGTTTCTGGCGTCCCGACAGTCATCGCACAATTCATGGGTCCACGCGGGAGACGGTTATTAGAAAATGAGCAGTGTGAGCAGGTCCTGTCGTGGATGGCAGAAAGTGCTTCGAGCAACCTATCGTCCAGCCACAGTTCTGCGCCGTCCACTGCTGCAAATCCGAATCCTCTGTCTGCTGCTCCTCCTTCCTCCCAGCCTCCTCACTCCACTACAATGACACATGCTCAGGAGCGGGAACACTCCCAGGAACTGTTCTCGGGCCCCTGCTCAGATTGGGCAGCAGTGGTTCCTCTCCCACCAGAGGAGTTTATCGTCACTGATGCCCAACCATTCGAAAGTTCCCGGGGTCCGGGGGAAGAGGCTGGGGACTTCCGCCAACTGTCTCAACAACTTTCTGTGGGTGAGGAGGACGATGACGATGAGACACAGTTGTCTTGCAGTGAGGTAGTAGTAAGGGCAGTAAGTCCGAGGGAGCAGCGCACTGAGGATTCGGAGGAAGAGCAGCAGGACGATGAGGTGACTGACCCCACCTGGTGTGCAACGCCTACACAGGACAGGTCTTCAGAGGGGCAGGCACGGGCAGCAGCAGGGCAGGTTGCAAGAGGCAGTGCGGTGGCCAGGGGTAGAGGCAGGGCCAGACCGAATAATCCACCAACTGTTTCCCAAAGCGCCCCCTCGCGCCATGCCACCCTGCAGAGGCCGAGGTGCTCTAAGGTCTGGCAGTTTTTCACAGAGACGCCTGACGACCGACGAACAGTGGTGTGCAACCTTTGTCGCGCAAAGCTCAGCCGGGGAGCCAACACCAACAGCCTCACCACCACCAACATGCGCAGACATATGATGGCCAAGCACCCCACAAGGTGGGACGAAGGCCGTTCACCGCCTCCGGTTTGCACCGCTGTCTCTCCCCCTGTGCCCCAACCTGCCACTGAGATCCAACCCCCCTCTCAGGACACGGGCACTACCGCCTCATGGCCTGCACCCACACCCTCACCTCCGCTGTCCTCGGCCCCATCCACCAGTGTAGTTCAGCGCACCGTCCAGCCGTCGCTTGCGCAACTGTTGGAGCGCAAGCGCAAGTACGCCGCCACGCACCCGCACGCTCAAACGTTAACCGTCCGCATAGCAAAATTCATCAGCCTTGAGATGCTGCCGTATAGGGTTGTGGAAACGGAGTCCTTCAAAAGTATCATGGAGGCGGCGGCCCCGCGCTACTCAGTTCCCAGTCGCCACGCCCGATGTGCCGTCCCAGTCCTGCACGACCACGTCTCCCACAACATTGTACGCGCCCTCACCAATGCGGTTAGTGGCAAGGTCCACTTAACTACGGACACGTGGACAAGCACAGGCGGGCAGGGCCACTACATCTCCCTGACGGCACATTGGGTGAATTTAGTGGAGGCTGGGACAGAGTCAGAGCCTGGGACCGCTCACGTCCTACCCACCCCCAGAATTGCGGGCCACAGCTCGGTGGTGGTATCTGCGGAGGTGTATGCTTCCTCCACTAAACCACCCTCCTCCTCCTCCTCCAACGCAACCTCTGTCTCGCAATCAAGATGTGTCAGCAGCAGCAGCACGTCGCCAGCAGTCGGTGTCGTGTGGTGTGGCAGCACAGCGGTGGGCAAGCGTCAGCAGGCCGTGCTGAAACTACTCAGCTTAGGAGAGAAGAGGCACACGGCCCATGAACTGGTGCAGGGTCTGACAGAGCAGACCGACCGCTGGCTTGCGCCGCTGAGCCTCCAACCGGGCATGGTCATGTGTGACAACGGCCGTAACCTGGTGGCGGCTCTGCAGCTCGGCAGCCTAATGCACGTGCCATGCCTGGCCCATGTCTTTAATTTGGTGGTTCAGCGCTTTCTGAAAAGCTACCCACACTTCTCATACCTGCTCGGAAAGGTGCGCCGGGTCAGCGCATATTTCCGCAACTCCAAGACAGACTCTGCCACCCTGCGGACCCTGCAACATCGGTTTAATCTGCCAGTGCACTGACTGCTGTGCAACATGCCCACATGGTGGAACTCTACGCTCCACATGTTGGCCAGGCTCTATGAGCAGCGTAGAGCTATAGTGAAATACCAACTCCAACATGGGTGGCGTAGTGGGAGTCAGCCTCCTCAATTCTTTTCAGAAGAGTGGGCCTGGTTGGCAGACATCTGCCAGGTCCTTGGAAACTTTGAGGAGTCTACCCAGATGGTGAGCGGGGATGCTGCAATCATTAGCGTCACCATTCCTCTGCTATGCCTCTTGAGAAGTTCCCTGGAAAGCATAAAGGCAGACGCTTTGCACTCGGAAACTGAGGCGTGGGAAGACAGTATGTCGCTGGATAGTCAGAGCACCCTCATGTCTATATCTCAGCGCATTGAGGAGGAGGAGGGGGAGGAGCATGAGAAGGAGGGGGAAGAGACAGTTTGGGCCACTGCTGAGGGTACACATGCTGCTTGCCTGTCATCCTTTCAGCGTGTATGGCCGGAGGAGGAGGATCCAGAAAGTGATCTTCCTAGTGAGGACAGCCATGTGTTGCGTACAGGAACCGTGGCATACATGGCTGACTTCATGTTAGGATGCCTTTCTCGTGACCCTCGCGTTACATGCATTCTGGCCACTACGGATTACTGGGTGTACACACTGCTCGACCCACGGTATAAGGAGAACCTTTCCACTCTCATTCCCGAAAAGGAAAGGGGTTCCAGAATGATGCTATACCTCAGGGCGCTGGTGGACAAACTGATGGTAAACTTCCCATCCAACAGCGCTAGTGGCAGAAGGCGCAGTTCCGAGGGCCAGGTAGCAGGGGAGGCACAGAGATCAGGCAGCATGTACAGCGCAGGCAGGGGAACATTCTCCAAGGCCTTTGCCAGCTTTATGGCTCCCCAGCAAGACTGTGTCACCGCTCCCCAGTCAAGGCTGAGTTGGCGGGAGCACTGTAAAAGGATGGTGAGGGAGTATGTAGCCGATCGCACGACCGTCCTCGGTGACTCCTCTGCCCCCTACAACTACTGGCTGTCGAAGCTGGACACGTGGCCTGAACTCGCGCTGTATGCCCTGGAGGTGCTTGCTTGTCCTGCGGCTAGCGTCTTGTCAGAGAGGGTGTTTAGTGCGGCTGGGGAAATCATCACGGATAAGCGTACCCGCCTGTCAACCGACAGTGCCGACAGGCTTACACTCATAAAGATGAACAAAACCTGGATTTCCCCAGACTTCTCTTCTTCACCAGCGGACAGCAGCGATACCTAAGCAATACGTAGGCTGCACCCGCGGATGGAAGCATCGTTCTCTATCACCATCAAAAACGGGGACATTTTTGCTTCATCAATCTGTGTATAATATTCCTCCTCCTCCTCCTGCTCCTCCTCCTGAAACCTCACATAAACACGCCGAACAGGCAATTTTTCTTAGGCCCACAAGGCTCAGTCATATAATATTTCTAAACAATTATTATACATCTCAATGCTCATTAAAGCGTTGAAACTTGCACCTGAACCAATTTTTATTTTAACTGGGCTGCCTCCAGGCCTAGTTACCAATTAAGCCACATTAACCAAAGCGATTAATGGGTTTCACCTGCCCTCTTGGTTGGGCATGGGCAATTTTTCTGAGGTACATTAGTACTGTTGGTACACCAATTTTTGGGGGCCCTCGCCTACAGTGTAATCCAATTAATTTTTTGCCCACCTGCATTACAGCTGACGTTACATCAGCTGTGTTGGGCACTGCAATGGGATATATTTATGTACCGCCGGTGGGTTCCAGGGAGCCACCCATGCCGTGGGTCCACACGGAGTTGTAACTACATGTGTCCACTTCTAAAGAGCCCCAGTCTGACTGGGGCATGCAGTGTGGGCCGAAGCCCACTTGCATTAAACATGACATTACCTCAGCTGTGATGGGCAATGCAATGGGATATATTTATGTACCGCCGGTGGCTTCCTGGCACCCACCCATGCTGTCGGTCCACACGGAGTTGTAACTACATGTGTCCACTTCTAAAGAACCCCAGTCTGACTGGGGCATGCAGTGTGGGCCGAAGCCCACCTGCATTTAATCGGACGTTACCTCAGCTGTGATGGGCACTGCAATGGGATACATTAATGTACAGCCGGTGGGTTCCAGGGAGCCACCCATGCTGTGGGTGCACACAGAATTCCCATTGCGGAGTTGTACCTGCCTGTGACTATTTATAAAAAACCGCGGTCTGACTGGGGCATGCAGACACCTTGACAGAATGAATAGTGTGTGGTACATAGGTTCCCCATTGCTATGCCCACATGTGCAGCTCATGATGGCGGTGGCACAGGATTATATTTCTCATTGCTTCTGTACAGAATTGTGGGCTATCACCCCGCCCCTTTTAAAGAGGGTCGCTGCCTAGCCGTGCCAACCCTCTGCAGTGTGTGCCTGCGGTTCCTCCTCATGGCAGACGCACTTATAAATATACATGAGTGTGGCGTGGCATGAGGGCAGCTGAAGGCTGCGCAGGGACAATTTGGTGTGCGCTGTGGACACAGGGTCGTGCAGGGGGGGGGGGGTTGGGCAGCATGTAACCCAGGAGAAGTGGCAGCGGAGTGTCATGCAGGCAGTGATTGTGCTTTGTTGGAGGTAGTGTGGTGCTTAGCTAAGGTATGCATTGCTAATGAGGGCTTTTCAGAAGTAAAAGTTGTTGGGGGGGGCACTCTTGCCGCTATTGTGGCTTAATAGTGGGACCTGGGAACTTGAGATGCAGCCCAACATGTAGCCCCTCGCCTGCCCTATCCCTTGCTGTGTCGTTCCCATCACTTTCTTGAATTGCCCCGATTTTCACAAATGGAAACCTTAGCGAGCATCGGCGATATACAAAAATGCTCGAGTCGCCCATTGACTTCAATGGGGTTCGTTACTCGAAACGAACCCTCGAGCATCGCGATAACTTCGTCCCGAGTAACGAGCACCCGAGCATTTTGGTGCTCGCTCATCTCTATAGATTACGCATTACAGGTAGCGATCTGAATAATGCCGGGCTCACACGGCCGTATGTGGAATCCGCTTGTGGAGGCCCGCAGCGGATGCCGGTTGTGAGGCCAGCTGTGTCCCTGCGTACGGCCGCGTAATATACTGCACATAACTGCATACTCACAGTACACAGTACCCATGCACAGTACACCTTTTTTTGTTTATATTTCCCAGGCCCTCACTTAGCGATCACATAGGTACCTGCAGCCCGTACACAATGTAATTACGAATGGGCTGCAGGTATATCCACGACCATAGAGCACAATAGGTTCTATGTTGCAAATATCCGTTCTGTTTTACATAGTATCGACCGGCCAATGCATTTGATTCATCTGCGTATTGCCGCGGATCAAAGACATACAGAATCCGCAATTTCTATCTGGTCGTCTGAGACCAGTCTAAGGTAGATCGCTAAGTTTTTATCATGTGACAGGGGACCGCTCAACGAGGCCACCGGTCACTGCTCCAGGCTATGGTCTGTCTTTGATAGTCGGAAGCACGGGAATTTTAAATTTTCTAAGCCTCGCTGGCTCCTGCGCATGTTTCAGTCATTCTGCTGGCAGGCGCATGCACAGAAGTCGGGAAAGGTCTGTGAAGGATTATCACGTCAGGGTTCAAATGCGGAGGGCTCTGGTAAAGCGTTTCATCTCCTCACCATTCAGGAAAAATTAAACTTCAACTTTTTTAAACTTTTATGTGATCGCCGTTATCCAATGTGATCAGGGATCACTCACCATGGCTCTCAGTCACTGCAGCAGGTTCTTGGTCACCTTTAGTAGCCAAGAGCAAGGAGACTTTAAATTACTGCAGCAATCTGCAGCTTTAATACATCTGTCCGACAGTTTGACGACAGGCGCATGTGCAGAAGCTGCGGTAAGGTCCGTGGATAAATCGGGGGGCCTTAGGTACATAATTTCATCTCCACTCATGGATATGATCTTGAGGGGAGATGAACCAAACTTTTTTTTTTTTTTTTTACTTTACATGATGGATATCTAATGGATAACAGTGATCATGTGACCAGGGACTGCATACCACGGCGCTCAGTGACATCTCCTTGCTCTCTGCTACTTATGCTAGCTGGGAGCAGGGAGATTTTAATCTCTCCGGCCTTCTGCGCATGTGCCCAACATTGTGGGACATCATGGAGGATTGAGGTGAGTGGTTTATTTCCCTTTTTGTTTACTTTTATGCGATCGCCATTATCCATTGGCTAAATCAGTTTTAGCTTAGTGTCTGAAGGAGGCAGACCTCTTGCTCTGCAGGTCTTCTTTTTTTAAATTTTTTTTCTTCTTCTCTTCTAGCTAGGCATCGGGGATTGGCTAACAAGTGGGGAAGGGTCAAAAAGTGCTGCCAAACACACTGTTACCCACTCCTCTAAGAATACAAAATGGACCAGAGCATCACTAATGACTCTGCTTCCCGCCAGCAATAATGGGGTCATCTGAATGTTCCGGACTCCTACCCCCAATTCCAGTGACCTGTCAATGCGATGTCACTGAAGCAGTGATCCTGCTGGTGGCTGGGGGAGCTGAAGGGAAGAGGATTACGATACATGAGTAGACGAGAGTAGGTGAATATTGCACCAGCGTACCTCCACTTCTTTTCCGCTTCTCACCTTCCCCCTTGGACTGTAGTTGCTGGCACGCTCTTCCCTCCCCCATCAGTGCAGCGATGATGTACCTTCGGGGCAGGGGGCAATATCTGGGGTCCCATTAGTATGCAGGGAAGGGGTGCAATTACCCCTCATCCCTGCACTATCCTTCACAATACTCTCTCATTCCAGTCGGGTTATGCTCTAGCAAGCCCCTGGCCTCTAGAACCCTAGAGGATGCAACCAGGGACCTCCCTCTGCCCATGCTGCTACTTGAAGATGGAGCCGCCTCCAGCCTAAGCTTAACTTGAGCCTCCGGCTGTAGGCTGGTATAGGCAGCAACTGGGGGCAGGACTGCCAACTAATGGTGTTTGGGTGAAAATTGCCCCCCTCCCTGCGTGAATCCTCTAGGTATCCGGCCTGGCCCTTGCTCCCAGCTGTGAGTGCTACTGGCCTTGCCTCCAGGCAGACAGGCAGGGTGGGCTCAAATCAAACCCTTGGCTCCTAGGCCTGTTTAGGCCGTGCCATAGGCGGGGCTCCGGATGCTGCGCGACCCAACAGCGGTGCTGCCTCTGGATGGGGCTCAGATTGAGTCCATGGATTCTAGGCCTGGTAGACAGTGATGCAGCTGGGGCTCTGGATGGTGTGCAGGGAGGGGGTGGAACCTTCTTCTCTCCATGCGTGTTTCACTTACAGCACCAAAAATCCAGCCTCTCCCCCCCCCCCCCAACCTTCCAGGCCTGTTTAGGCTGCAATGGAGGGGGGAGGAGTATAGAAACCCATCAGGGTTCTAACCGCCATGTGGACAATCTGCTGTCATCTGTAAAGCGAGAGACGCATTATAGCTAATCTGCCTTCATACATTGAATCATAGTATGAGGCGGCGTATTTGCTCCCCTCTTTCTGAGGTGCAAATATCCTGCTGATAGACCCCGTGTCTGACAGGGCATTTGGCCTTTCCGTATCTGACATCATAGTTATATACGCAATGATAAGAGGACCTTCTTTAGGCCAAGAATGGTACCCTTCACAAAGCAGTATTTTTACCATGCTCAGGCATGGTATGTACCAGTAATTAACACTTCTATCCATGGGAGGAATAAGTCCATCATGCAACAGTCTGCATAGCCTGACTTTACATTCCCAGGAGTTTGAGTGGTCATCATCTACCATAAACCAGGGTTTTTGACAAGACTTTATTTGTATGTGGTGTGGCAAGTGGGGTTCACTCGCCACTGGATCGCCAACCTCTCTGTTAGTAAATAGGCACCACATGTGTACAAAATGGCTCACGAGACTTGAAATCTCTTTAAATTTGGCACCTGCCAGTTTTATTTCATGTTACAGCAAAGTAAATACAGCATATCATATGCCGCATATCATAAAATCCGAGCCGCAGCCCATCCTGCGGACAGGCTGCGGATCGGATAACTTCAAGGATCTCTCCCATGATCTGTTTATACCCAGGACTGTGACGGTAACAGAAGGGCATCCTCTACATCTAAAAGAAAGCAGGTTTTATCACGAACACATAGATGGGTTCTTTACTGTAAGAGCAGTGAGACCGTGGAACTCTCTGCCTGAGTATGTGATAATGGCAAAATCGATAGAGGAGTTTAAGGGGGGACATCTTTTTAGAGCACTACAATATTACTGGATATTGACATAAGGTGAACAGTGTTTTTTTTTTTTTTATCTCAAATCTTGATCCAGGGATTACACTGACTGCCATTATGTAGTTGGGAAGGGATGTTTTTCTCCAAATGAGCTAAAGTGGCTCGTTGTTTTTTTATTTATTTTTTGCAATCCTCCGGACCAACAAGGGGGTGGAAATCGGCTGAACTAGATGGACATTTTCTTCATTCAGCCTAACATACTATATTACTTTGTTACTATGTAACTCTCTACCGGCCAACACTCACACTTCTGGTAGCAGCGGCACATCCTGGGTAGAGTAGGCCCAAGCCAAGCAGAAGGGAATCGCTCAGCTTCCTCCATTCTCTCCACACATGGACTGATCTGTGTCTGTGTAGCTCTCGCACAGACTTGCAGACTTGTCATCTCTTCCAAACAGAATAGAAGAAGACCCAGTCTCTAACTCTCTTCTACTTTTGCAAGAACTCCTGCTAACTCTCAGACTTCTGATAGACTGACTTGCATACACTTTGCAAACACCTAGCACAATCACATGACACATAAAGTGATACATTTTCCAGACATAACCCAGATGTTAACCCATTCAGTGCTGCAGAGGTGTAATACACATCAAATGCATACCACATAGAAGACACTGATAATACTATTGCATGAGACAAACATTTAACATTATGGAGAGACCCCGCTAACTCTGGGCCACTACACTGGCATCTGTCGTAATCTGTATTATTATTTGTTTGTAATCTACATTATTATGTGCTTGTATGAAGTACCCAACGGGCTACTTAAAACATCAGCAGTAGCAGCCGATTCAGAGACATCCAACACTGGAGTGCTCATGTCTGTTAGTACTACAGTTGCATGGGACAATATCCTGTACTGAGAATAGGGTCTATATATATCCTCTTCTGGTCTTCTTTCAGATTGCTTTTTCTTAAAAATTTGCCACCATAGCTACGCCCCCTCTGCCACATCAGCACCACGTCTGCTCCTATGGCAAGACCCATAAGCCCCATAGACCAGCAGCGCTGGAGGAGGAAGAGAAGATGCCACACAGCCTTCACCTGTAATCCGGCCTGAGATAACTGCCCCTACAGCGACCCGGGAGACAATTCTCAAGAAGGGAGAACAGCGCCTGCTGCCTCTAATTTCATAAGTATACTTGTATTCTTCATGTTAGGAACTCCTGAGAGCTCCCAGCACCTCTCTGGATACCTGCCTCCCAACAGGACAGAAAAAACACTAGGGAGGTTGGGAAAGGAAGGGGAGCTTTAAAGCTCTCTGTGTGTTCCTGTCCTAGCAGAAGGCGGCGATCTCAGGAGTGCTGTCTCTTCTTAAAATAAACCCTCAAAGTTGATGGCTACCTAAGTATCCATCAACTTTGAGGGTTATATTACTTAAAAGATGACACAACAACCAACTATTACTGTAATTGATAACTTCCTTCAGAGAATCAACCTTCCATCACTATCTGAGGTACAACTCAACAGCCTTATTGCTCCTATTCTCCCATCAGAAGAAGCTGATGTAATTATATCTTAATCCCAATAAATCCCCAGGCCCTGATGGCTTCACCAATCAATGCAAACTTTTTTTCATCCATATTATCCCCACATTTAATTTATACTTTTAATAGAACAGTTTCCTGTGGACGTCTCCCAGTAGGAATGCTACAAGCCATTATTGTCACAATTCCCAAACCAGAAAAAGCTTCAGATACATCTGCCAATTTCTTTACTAAATTTGACACCAACATATATTCAAAACTCCGAGCTCAGAGACTTCTTTCAGTTCTTCCTAACATAATTCATAATAACCAAGGAGCCTTTAAGAAAGGGAGAAAGACCCTGGATGGTACCAGGAGGGTGATCAATCTAATTGTAAGGGCTGAACTCAGTGGAATGTCTTCTCTGCTCCTTGCTTTGGATATAGAGAAGGCACTTGACAGACTATATTGGACTACATTTTGCTTTTGTAACACTACATAAATTTAGCATACAAGGCAATATGTTCAGAGCAATACAAGCTCTATACAGTTATTTTTCGGCCAGGGATCTAGCGGATTGGTCAATCTTCAAAACCTCTTTGAATTACTAATGGGAACTTGTCAAGGGTGCCCTTTGTCTCTGTTATTATTTACCCTAGTAATGGAGCCTCTTGCTGAACTAATTAGAACAGAAGAGGGCGTGAGGGACATCCTGACAGGTTTAAGAAATCATAAAATTGGCCATTTTGCAGATGATGTGCTTTTAGCATAATCAAACCATCGTTAACAGCTGTGTATGATATCCTACTCGAGTTTAAGGCTCATTTACAGGCAAAGATATCATAACGATTAAAAGATTGAAAGTTTTAGCGATCATTTTGCATAAAGTGGTAATGGACACTAATGTCCATTAACACTTTATTATCTTTATTTGCATGTAAAAGAGCCTGCAAGAGCTCGGGCTGGGCTCTGCATACAGCTGCATTGTTCTCCTTGGGCTGTCAGCAGAATACAATGGAATCTCCTGCCTCCAGTGGAAAACACAGCATGCGGTCTGTTAAGAGATACTTTATCTCTCTTGGCTGAATAGTGGATGTTAATCTCACCTGAAAATCATTGTTCAGATAAAAAGTGCCCGATGCTTAATTATCGCTCATTTATGGTCATTTGAATAAACCACAAATACTAAGAATTAATGTAGTCAACTCTTTGAGAGACTTTTTTGCCCTTCGAAATAATATACAATATATAAACACTTTTTTTTTAATGTGGAATCCTTGGTTTCAATTATTTCCCTGATACATTTGCCTTTGTTTTTTATTTGACTTATTGCTTAAACTTTGTTTCTAATTTTTTCTTCTCCTCTGTTCTCTCTTAAAGTATCTTTTTTAAGTCTGTTGTGTTACATATAGAATTGTATGGTTCACTGTTATATTGTACCAGCCACTATCTGTGAATCTAAAATGGTTTTGTAACCTTTCTACATCTCATAGATTTTGAATGTAAGGCTTGAAAATGTTCAATAAAAATTGATTGGAAAAAAGGAAACATCTCCCGAATCCGTCCTTTCCTCACTGCAGAACCTCTTCCTATTGCCCTCATTCACTCTTGGTCTGATTACTGCAAGATCGGTCTTCCATTCACTAAACTAAATTCGACCGGAATGCAGTAGCCAGACTTATCATTTTGGAGGCATCGCTATACTGACGCCTCCACCCTGTGTTGGTCACTGTACTGATTGCCTGTCCAATATAGAATACAATTGAAACTCATCACTCTCAACCATAAAGCCCTTCCCAATGACGCATCACCCTAAATCTCCTCCCTCATCTCGGTCTACTACCCTATCCATGCTCTCCACTCTGCTAAGAACTTAGAGTAAATTTCTCTCTAATTCAAACCTCCTACTCCCGCCTCCAAGATGTTTCACAAGCCGCACCAGTTTTCCGGAACCCACTATCCCAGACAATCAGGCTAATTCCCAATGCCCACAGCTTTACGCATGCCCTAAAAACACACCTACCATATTTCCTAAGCTAAACTCTTCTGCCTTTACGCTGTCTCTACAATCTCCCTTAACAACCTCTGACCCTTCTTCCCATTGCATCCCCCACACACCACATCCATCCATTATTCATAAACACAGCTGGGGATCCACTCACACAGCTTTATGTATGTATAGTAGTCTATGTGTATACTTCCTTATAGTCTGCAAGCTCTTGTAAGCAGGGCCCTCACCCCGGTAGTTCAAGACGTTCATGGGTTTATTACTGGACGTTATGACATTTTTTTTAAAGTTATCCCCAAAGTGTAAGTGCAGAAAAGTATATTAGCACTATATAAATAAAGATTATTATTATTACTCCAAACAGCCAATGGAAGCCAGGAAGGGGAGTAGGTGATAGACACACTACTGTTCTCTATGAGAGTTAACTGAAAATATCTTTCATGATGGCTCAGTACCGTATAAAAGGGTTGTCTCATCATAGACATTGGTTGCACATCTGGATTAGTGGAGTCCAACCCGTGTGATCCCAGCCAATCACTAGAACAGAATGCAGCACATCATTTCCTATTGGCCCCATTCCGCTTTTTTAAATCTAGCAATATTATGGGCCATCATACTCAATAATTGGCCATATGGTTGTCCTGAAAAAAACAGATGGAGCCAAAATAAAAGTGTTGTTCTTTCTATAACTAGGGATTATTTTTGCAGTAGCACTTATATTTCAAGCATCCTGAAAAATCATGCTGCATCCTCAAAAATCCTAAAAAATCATGCTAGGGCTTATTTTCAGGCAATGTCTTATTTTCAGGGAAACAGGGTAGCTAAGTATAAATGCTTGGCGTTTGTTAATCGCTGCATTCAAAGACCCCTTACAGTTTTGGGGTTTTTTTGCAAGCAGTGCTGTGTAAGGCTGCCTTCACACTAGGGTGAAAATCATGTAAGATTTGGGCATTGCAAGACGCACCCATTGTTTTTAAGGGGGCAGCGTGGCTTTGAAAGAAATGTGAGAACTCTGCGATCCTCTGTGGCGATGCGAGGCTGTTTTCATATGAGCATCCATGGGCTTTCACATGGTAGCAAGTGCGATATCCGGCCGTGATTCCCAGCCGGTTATCGCACTCGCCAGTGTGAAGCTAGCCTTAGGGCTCAGTCACACGGGCGCATCGGCACCCGTACACCGTCGCCGATGCGCCAGTGTGACTGAGTCGTTACTGCAGAAAGAAGTCGGCTGTACCTGAAGACGGACGTCTCTCTGCAGCGCTGATTAAAGAACACATGACTGGCAATGAAGCCGGTCACATGTTCTTTCCTCCGGCGCTGCAGAGAGACCATCTTGAGGTACAGCCATCTGCTACCCGCAGTAACACGAGCGCTGATGCGCCCATGTGACTCAGCCCTAAGGGGTATTTTTTGTGGGATGAGTTGTACTTTGTTGATCGTTTTGATTACTTTCTATTTATTTTTTTGTACGATGATAGGAAAATTAGCTATTTTGGCCATATTGGCCGTTCATATTTCATGACAGTTTGGAGCCCAGTGATGTATATGTTGTAGGCAATGTGTGAAATGAGTCATTATATAGAATGCCCAAAATGGGACGGCAAAGTATGAAATGATTAATATTTCACACATTTCCTCTTCATTCTATGCAGTGCCAAACAGCGAACCTGCAAAGTATAAAATACTCCCACTAGTAGTGGATTGCCCCCCAACCTCCGCATCCTAGCCTCGGCCATCCATCTTTTTTCCTGCACCAAAAGATATGATTCTAAAGGCCTCCCATTTCTCTTGATCATCTTTGAGATTTTTCGGCATCTTGATTGAAGCCCATCTGTGATAAATTATGTTATTATTTCATATTATTTTATAATTAACCTTCTCACGATCTATGTTAAAAAATGAAAAAATCCTAATGTCCGGAAGTTTTCACACTGACCACTGAGCCTAATAATAGTCTGACACTTCCAATTCCAGAGAAAACTTTTCAGTAGTCATCTCATTATCATCACAGGCAGGATTACAATTAAAGGTGACACTTGTATAGAGATAACACAGACATTTTCCACCGGAAGTGACGGACCGCAGCGATAACTGGTTTACACCCGGCCTGGTACCACTATGATTTGTGTGCCCTCTGAGTACTGACTCTAACTATCCGAGTGCCTCACGTTGCCCCCGGGCCTTTATGTGGTGCCGGTGGCATTATGCGGACGGGCGCACATTTCTGTCTCGTCACTTCCGGTCTCTACCGGACGTGACGTATCGCGGCATGGTATGCCGGAACTATAGGCTACCATGCTTGTTCCGCAAACTAACGGGTCCCCCATGCATCTACTTACAATTTTACCCGGATGCTTTAGTACTCTCCAGCGCTGACACCTTGCGGACTTATTTGGTCACCGGATGCGACATAGCGTTCCTGAACCACACTGGCTATTCCAGATTAAGGTAATTACAACTTCAATAGATTACAATTTGCCACACCTGATGCGGTGGGAACCTCCTTCTTTTTGTCCAATCCTGTGCTGACACTTTGGTGGGGGATGTGTCTTTTGAGTCTTTTGTGATTGGTGGGGGTTCATTTATATGCTTGTCTCTGTCTCTATGTGAACATGCTTGACAAAGTCCTCTGCGTAAGACGAAACGTTGCAAGTTTTGTTTTTGCTTATGGAGTCCTTTGCTAAATAAAGATGGAAATTGGAATTGCATCCCCTGAAGAATCCAGGATGTTCTTTTGAAATAGCTTCAATTGATGCTGCTTTCCTCAAATACTCTCTCTGTGCCTGACTGGGACCCTTGAAGTCCGGATCCCACGGTGAGCGTGCATCTACCAGCTTGACGCTGTCTTCTATCATTTTTCTCCCTATTTATAAGCCTCTGTGGCTGAAGGTGTGCTGTTGAGATCCTTTGTTTTTCTATATTTTTTACATTGTATTCATATTCACTGCGTTTTCTACATGTGCAAAAAAGAATAAGAAGATCCAATTGATGTCTTTTTTTTACCCACTGTCTCCTGCCAACATGAAGTGAATACGCACGCAACGGCGTATTTGCTGTGCTTTTACTCAATCCCATAGAATATAATGGGTGATTTCAATCCCTGATACGGACCAAAATAGGACATGCAGCAATTTGTTTTTTTATGCACGTACAATATATGTGGAATTCACAGACGTGACTACCACTAAAAACGTATTTTATTAAATATATTAAAAGACATAAACTGGGCACTACAAAGACAACACACAGCAACCAGGTACCTCCAGACACAGATTCGTTATAGGAGGATAAGGACCTGGAGTTATTTGATACTTGATAAGCGATAAAAAAAATGTTTTATGATAACAACCAAAAACACTCTACCCAAGATGGATTCAAAAAAGCAAAGGATAATTCAATATAGGAGCCAAAAGAGCTGGTTTATTCTATGTGTAAACAAGGCAGGGTTACCATTTGGACTTTCACTTGTGATGGAACACTATCACTATCAGTGATCAGGACTCAGGCTCCAACAATTGAGCGTCCTGAATTGTTATGGGTGTCGACAAGACAGGATCACCATCTAGGTATTCACTTATGATGATCAGTACTTGAGTAAGCCAGTACAAATACTCAGATCAGTACTAGAGTTGGTCAGTACTTATACTCTACGCGTTTCACCATTAATTTGTTGGATCATCAGGAGATACAGTACTTGAGTCATAGGTTCAGAGGTAGAGGGAATGAGAAATCCCTGAGAGAACATCAAACTGATATATAAAAAGCTGTATCTAATATGAATACAGCAAAACTTGTGTAGTGATCAGAATAAATATCCTTATTATAGGAGAGTTCTATACTCTCAATTAGGGCATTAAGGTAACTCTTAGGGTTGGGGGCCTGCCAAAAGGTACCTCTAAGCAAGGAAGCTTGTCTTGTGTGCTAGCGGTTAATAGCTGGATGATATATGTAGGTACATAACGAGAGGTGTTTATTTCAAAGTATGCCCGTCAATACACGCACAGAGGTAGAGTAGAGCGTCCCCGAAAATATGGGGGGGGGGGGGGGGGGCACTGCTCTCAAATATCTGAGCGCTAGAGAGATGGTATAATGCTTGTCATGCACAAGTAGGATACTCAAAGTAGTTAGCGTATCGAGTTAGAATTTAGGTCATCAATATGGGGATAAGGCATAAAATTATGTCCTGATCTCCTGACCCAATTAATTGCACTTAAGCAAACAAGAATAGCTAAAGTGCTAGATTCCAACCCAAAGTGCTCGCATTAGAGGTCATTGGTGTGGAGGTATGACATTAATATAAGTCAAACTCTCCTGACCTAATTGTAGAAGCACTTTTAGATGTCCAAATTGCTCGCATAGAGGTCATTAGTATGGAGGTATGACATTAGTATGAGTCAAACTCTCCTGACCTAGTTGTAGAAGCACTTTTAGACGCTGTGCATGCTCTCAAGATAGACAAGCCATAAAGCTAGTTTCCTAGTAGTTAGATTTCAGGCAAGCAACCTCAGCAAACCCCCCAGATATAGGGCTCAAGAGAGAGCAAAGAAAAAGGTATGACCCATCGCCTTGATGGTAGGCTAGGGAATGAAAAATGCCCCATTTGGAGCTGCTTATATATCCATAGACACGCCTCCAAGGGGGCCGGCTTAATCGATACAGCCTATCGTGGCATGTCAGTCCATAAACAGAGGCTATCTGCGGCTAAGAAGCAAAGAAAATCCGGTGTAGCAGTCCCAATCCAGGAATCTGTACCTGAACAGCCCAGGGATAGATTCTGATCCTGGGGTGCAGGCCTTTAGCTTCTGGATCCATCCACCGATTGCCTATGCGGAAGGACAATGTAGCTGTGGGTATCCGGGACGCAAGCCGTTACCTAGGTAACGGAATACGGAACAGACGTCAACACGTAGCTGACGTCACTGCGCACGTAGCGCGCACGTACAGCTTCTTCTGTGGGGATAGACCCACTACTTGATGTCGTTGCCTGTACTGCGGCGTCCTGAAGGATACGCCCGCACATGCATAAACAAGAAAGGGGAGTGTCAAGGACCGAAGACTTACCTCGGGGCGGGTAGGAGGGACTAGACGGATGCCGGGCCGAACGGACAATCCCGTCGTAACGGAGGGAGCGGTGCCAGATAAATGAGGTCACACAGGAGGCGTGACTGATAGTCAACTAAGCACAATTCTAGAGTATAAAACTCCTAATTAAAACAACATAAAGGACTGATGTCTCCCTTTTGAGCTTGTTATGTGTGTAAGTATCTATATTACAGCCGCTGATGTTTCACAACGATATAAATAATGATGGTAGAATTAACATTGCGGCTTTAAATAAAAGTGTAGTGACCAAAAGACGTTTGGAGAAGGTCTTTAGAATAAGAGAAAAAAAAATATGTGGGGTTTACAATGGGGTTTATATTGTTAGTATTACATCTGTAAGATTGCAATAGATAGAAAATATGCCCATGTGAATGTGCCTTTAATCATGTTACAAGGCCTGTTGAATGGTCAAACGTTGACTTATAAGGATAGGTGATGCTGTGGAGGTACTTTTCCATTTCCTATTTGCATACTTTTTTCCCAGGGTGCATGGTATGGTCCATATAAGACTCCCTACCCCAACTTGTTGCTCTCCTCAAGGAGAACTGTATTCCCCAGACTCAAGAAGGAAGAAAATGGTCTCATCAGACTGAGAGTATTCCACAATACGGTAGGCAGGATCATTGTGGCCTTGTGTGACTTGTCAGTGTGTCAGTGCATCAGGCTGGGAATAATTCACAATTCTGTAGGCAGGATCATTGTGGCCTCATGGGAGCTGATGTGCCGTGTCAGTGTCTCAGTCTCTGGACTTAGCTCCGCCCCGCCCCACCTCCTCTCATTGCAAATAATGCAGAGAGGCGGAGAGAAGGTGGGAGCTCAGACCACTGCTCCCGGACCTTCCAGCCTCCTCCCCCTGCAGCCGGGCGTGAATATCCAGCCGATATACAGTCGTCTGAATAAGCCCTGAAACATATGTCCTCCACAGTAAAGGTCCTTTGTCGAGGGCAGATTTGTTGCCCAAATGAGCGCTGATTATCGCTATACTGTAACATGTCGAATGGTGCTTGTTTAAAGAGCCCTTTACATGAACAGATGCAAACTGTACAGGCACAAAACATCCTTAGGGCTTATTCAGACGACCGTATTTCGGCCATGTTTTCACGCCGGCCAATATACGGCGTCTCTCTCTGCAGGGGGAGAAGGCTGGAAGAGCTGGGAGCAGTGCGCTGAGCTCTCGCCTCCTCTCCACCCACCTGCACTATTTTCAATGAGGAGAGGTGGGACGGAGGCCGAGCAAATTCCCGAAACTTAGCCCCGCCCCGTCTTGCCTCCTCTCATTGCAAATAGTGCAGAGGGGTGGAGAGAAGGCAGAGAGGGTTCAAGAGCTCAGAGCACTGCTCCCGGCTCTTCCAGCCTCCTCTCCCTGTAGAGAGAGAGAGACGCCGTATATCGGGCAGCGTGAATACCCGGCCGATATATGGTCGTCTGAATGCACACTTAGGGTGACTACCCACTACAGTTCTTTTTCACTGTGAAATTCACAGCCTTTTTTTTTTGCTGCAGGGGTCTATGGGACTTGTAATGTTAAAATTGCGATCGCGCAAAATCGCAATTTACCACGATATTGCGATTTTAACATTACAATTCCCATAGACCCCTGCAGAAAAAAAACGCTGCGAATTTCGCAGTGAAAAAAAACTTTAGTGGGTAGTCCCCCTACGTATGTGCCTGTGTATGAGGGGTGATGATGAGCGATACAGCTATAGGGTGATCGAGCTCTGGGCTTACAGCTAACTCCAATCAATGTGCAGCCTTGGGGCTCATTCATATGGGTGTATGAAATTTCAGTACTTGAAATATGCAATTTTTTTTACTGCATTTATATGGGCGGATACCAGCAAGCGTTCGCGTACAGAACGTATTTTAATATGCACGAGGCTGGGAGAGGGCAAGCAACAGGCTGATACATCACCGTTACTTCACCCGCTTGCATGTAACACCTTCCTGTGGAATAGAATGGCAAGTAAATGCCAAATTAGTGCCAGCTGTCTTCTTTCCCCAGCGTTATATGCAGAGTAACTTCCTCACCCTCCCCTCCCTTTTTTCAGCTGCCATACAGTCTATGGTAGCTTCCTGCATAACACGGACAAAGATGGAGCAAGACCTGTCTTGTCACGGATGAAAATTTTGCGCGGAAAAAACACATTTGTCTGAACGAACTCAAAGGCATTGCTTTGTTGTGTTATAAATGAATGCAGGAATAAGGGCTCATTCACACTAGTGCTTTCAGTCCTGTTTTTTGCTATTTTGTCGTGCGAACAGCAAAATGGAAAGAAAAGGCTTCTGGTTTCAAGTCCACAGAAATGTATTGGAGGGGAAGGATTTCATTTTCAATCCATCTCCGTTCCGGTTTTTATACTGGATCACAAGCGCAGACTGCTACACTTTTGTTTCCATTTTCTGAAACGGAATACAGATGGGTCCTTTTTTTTATTGCATTGTACTCAATGGGAGGCGGATGGAACTTGATGACAACCTGTTTTCCATTTCCCGCTTTGGCTTTTTTCTTGTGGTGGTGGCTCAGTGGTTAGCACTGTTGGCGTGCAGTGCTGGGGTCCTAGGTTTAAATCTCATCAAAGACATCAACTTTTAAAAACTCCATACAGCCATCACCCTTGGTCAGAATTGAACCTACAACAGCAGCAGTGCTAACCACTGAGCCACCATGCCTCTGCTTTAAGTACCAGTGTTAGCACAACATAGCGCTATATGTATATTCTTGTTGTTCCAAATTAAGAGGCAGACAAAGGAAGGGGCTACTTCTATCACCTATCACATCCTTGCTATGTGATTGCGGGGTCCCAATCAGTTGCTATGGCACCCAGAAGCTTGGATATACCCTTCGGGTATGCTGGCCATGGTGGCCGATGAGGCAAGCCTCTGGCTGACCTCATAGGCTTTCTAATGTACTACTATACTGAAGTCCAGGAATTACATACACTGACACCAACATGCATGTGACATGTTGTGCTCCTGGGACCTGTAGTTCTATGGGTTTACAGCAGCACACTGCCACAGGTGTGGGATGATTGAGCTGGCTTGGTGTAGAGTTCTCCAGCCAACCAATCCCCGTCGGTCTGCTGCAAATAGATAACAGCCCCTCTTGCTGAAGGGTTCTGGTCATTTATCCATTTGTCATTTATCTCATTGCCTCTAAGAGCGCTGGTGCTTGGAGTCATTCATGTTCTGCTTCGGTGTAAGCTGCATGCATGAGGTTCTGGGTGGGATTCCCTTGTCTGTTTGTTAGTGTGAACAGTGATGTGTTCAGACATTAAGTGTGAACTGTCCCGTTGTTTTTCCCTTGTCTAATGTTCCTGCCTGTTTCCATCTTGGGCTAGCCAACCCCTTAGGTTACAGTGTTGGGGCATCCCTATTAGGATGATCATTGATCACCCCGCTTGTAGGTGGGGTTCCCTTTTTGGGGTTTTAGTTGTCTTGTTAGAGTAGGGACTCGAAAGATGACATGGGTTTGTGGGCTTACATATTCTGGCCAAAATACAACCCTATACCTCGTATATACTAACTTATTAGATATTTATAAGTGATGATCGTTCCTATGTAAGAGAACAGGAATGATCATCACTGGGATGACAGTTGTCCTGTGTAAAAGGGCCCTAACTCCAGTAACCGAGGCCTTTTACAGGTCTTTCTAAAAACTCTAATGCAGAGAAAAATTTTTTTGCCAACATCAATTCCCTGGTTGCCTTAGGGCTCATGCACATGACCAGGTTACAGCATGTAGGAAGGATGTTTCCATATATACCATACCTGATGGATGTGCACAGTAGTATACAGGGGCTATAAACCTTTGTACTAAGGAAACTAAAGGCCCTTTTACGCACAACGATTATCACTTAAAATTTGTCCCAACGGCCAAAAATGAGCAATGACCATTACATGTAACCGCGGGTATCGTGCACTTTTCGTTTGAACAATGGATTTTAGTTCACTTAAAATCCATTGTTTAGCCACTGAAAGACTGTACAAATACATTCCGTTTGAATGTATTTCGCTCATCTTGCAATAGATGAGCATTTTTACACTACCCTTGAGGAGAGCAATGGAATGTGTTGGCAGCCTCAAGGAGAACAATGGAATGTGTGCAGCTGTTTACACAGCTAGGCATATGTTTAAAACACACACTGGGCTCGGCAAACAACTCCGGGGGTCCTTTTACATGCAAAACAAGATAATAATGAGTTAATGGGCATTAATTAACCTCATCCTCCAAAGCACTCCAGCATAGGGTTTGAGTAAATCAGGCCACTACACTATATGTTAGGTCCTCTGGCTGAAAGCTGCTCCTGTCTATGACCCTAGCCTTAGGCAGAAAGGTTCTATGCAGTGAGCCCGAAAATTGCTATGGCTTCAGAAATTACAGATAGATCTTCTATCCTTAACCGTCTGGGTCCAGTGTATTACATCTGAGGAACTAGACGATTGAGCAATCTCCTACGTCTATACTTTTGCGATATTGGATCCTTTGCAGCTAAGCTCTCAGATTTGATCTGATAAGTTAGTTGAGACCCTTTGGGTCTCTGACGGTAAGGCTGTCTGTCCATGGGCAGGTTTGAATTGCATTCCCCGCGGTGATAATCCAGCCACGGGGAACGCAGTGAAAGCTCTCTGCAGCGGGTTACCGCAACGCCCAAGGACAGGCAGACTAATAAGTTCTCAATATTGTCTCTGGAATTTCTGTGAAGGAAGGTTAAAGGCAGGGGCGTAACTACATGGGCCCCCACTCATCACTATGGTTCTTGCAAATACAATCCCCAGTGGCATTGGAAGAACATTATGTAAGACAATCAATGGAAATAAAGACACAGACACAAAGATTTATGGAGAAAGAACACTTTATTTCTAGTTATAGGAGATAATAAATTTTATTATGGGGAATTTGGAGGCTGAGTTGATCCAGAGGAAGGCGAAAACCCTTTAAGGAAAAAGCCAATTATCCTTGTATAAAGGGAAAAAATTCCTTCCTGACCCCAAATATGGCGATCGGAACAAATCCCAGGATCGAAGCCGACATCTGATCTATCTGACTTTTTAAAATGTGTTATTGTTTTCATAAATCTATTACCATCTGTTAGTGTGAAATATAAAGTGTAGAACTAAACCTATTTATAGACTGTGTTGATCCAGAGGAAGGCGAAAACCCCCTTTAGGAAAGAGCCAATCATCCTGTTTCAAGGGGGGAAAATTCCTTCCTGATCCCAAATATGGCAACCAGAATAAATCTCAGAATCAAACGCCAGCAGCTCACCTCCCTAATGTATGTGATGTCAGCTAAAGTTTGTGTTTCATTTTTATGTTTGTATTATATTATTTATGTGGCTGTTTCCTTATAAACAAAACCTAACCCTATTTAAGGCTGTGAGTTGATCCAGAGGAAGGCAAAAACCACCTTGAGGTATGAGCCAATTGTCCTCAAGTTGGAAAAATTCCTTCCTGATCCCAAATATGGCGATCAGAGCAAGTCCCAAGATCAAAGCCGACAACTACACCTATCTGTGTGTGCGTACTCGTGTCTATGTATGTGTTTGTATTTATACTTGTGTTTAATCTGGTGTGGTGTAGGCTACTTACCCGGCCTGTGCCGAGGTCTTACTAGTAACCAGGAGTTTAGGGATAATAGTCACTCGGGCTATTTTTCCTGAACTCGCCAGCTACAAATCAAGCACAGGCCGCTCCTGGTGGTGTAGAAGGTCTTCAGGAGAGGATGATGTTCAAGTCAGCCGGAGGAGGTCAAGGTAGCTGATGTTAGCATGCAGGATACAGATGGTGGAGAGAGGATGTTGTTGGTAAGCGGAGCTCTTCTACAGCAGCAGAGTCGCAGGTTCAGGAGACAGTTGACGCGGGCTTAGTCTATAAGAAATAAGAGAGAAAATTGTTAGTTTTACCAGTTGTGGATACAAACAAGTGAACTACTGTAATATGACGATTTGTATCAGGAGCTGATTTATATTTGATATACAAAAAAAGTTATTTTCTGCAACTGTGACTCTACTATGAGTTATTAGCAGTTTTGTGATTGTGGAAGCCATAATGGAGGCCATATTGCTTGCCAACCAGATATATCAAAATCTCAGAAGGGAATGACTCAAAGGGGGAAAATTACAGGGCATTTTATGCCAGATTCTGGCATAAAAGGTCAAATCATTTGGCAGAAGCCCGGCTGTTCTGTTGCAGTGTATTAATGGTAGGTGTCCTTTGTGTATAGGAATGTATTGTTGTACAGATAGGTATGTGTAGGTGTACAGATATAACTTACCAGATGGTTGTGGCTTCCTTCACAATCAGATTCTTCTCATCATCCTAGGAAGAAGCAGAAACATAATTATTGGAAAAGAAATAAAAATGTAGCTGAGGAGGGAAAAGACTGCGGACCAGGCATGGTGACACGAAGCAGGGTTATTATATGACCACCTGTGCTGTCTGACACAAGAGGAACAATAATGATGAACACAGAGGTCAAAATGAAGAACATTATCCCTAGAGGAGGAAGATCTTACCGGGTCCAACTTGGTGAAGTGTACGAGAATCCGTCTATCGGGTGAAGGGGTGTCTTATCCTCCAGCCACAGCAGGTCCCGATTCTCCAAAACTTCCCTGAATGGTTTGAATGGTGGCCGTGCTCTTTTAAGTTCCAGCACCTCCCAATCTATGGTGTCGAAGAACTGGTGACCTCGGATGTTCCTGTAGACACCCAGCCTCTCCTCAGGCTTCTTACGTAGCAGTCTCTCCAGAAGATGCTTCACATCAGCATCAAGCCAAGGTGGGAATTTTGGCTCCTTTCTGGTGATGGCTTTGATGACCTTTCTCCTGATGGAGCCGTAATAGAAAGGGGACTGTCCTGCCGCCATCCAGGATACGACAATTCCCAGGCTCCACCAGTCGACTGCTGTGTCGTAGTCTTCTTCAAGAAGCACTTCTGGGGCCATGAATTGAAGTGTGCCCGTCACTCCACTGATCTTGTTAGACGAGGTGACACCGTCTTGGGCCAGCCCCAGGTCAATCAGGCGGATGTGTCCAGATCTGTCCAGCATGATGTTGTCTGGCTTTATGTCACTGCAATGAAAAAAAGAGACATGTTAATCTGTTCATTGATACAGAGGTCTTAGGTATGTACCACAGAAAAAAGTCCTAATTGAGGATTCTGGGAAAGTCTGGAACCCATTGCAAGGAAAAAGAGAAATGTGGAAAAGTTCTGCTTACCGATGGACGATGCTGCGTTGATGCAGGAACTGGAGGCCGCATGCTATCTCCGCTGTGTAGAATCTGAGAGAAGAGTGTAGTATCAATGACATGAAATCAGTCCGCTGACATCATGTCACCATCAAAGTGTCCGTCACCACCAGAAGAGAAGAGGCAGCCTGTATGCCCTCCACTCTTCTATATTTGTCATGTCACCCTCAGTCCCCCCAACCCCTGGTTAGTCATTTACTCACCTCACATGGTTGATGTCCAAGCTGCCGCACATTTTGATCAGCGCTCCTAGGCTTCCTCCAAGCAGATACTCTGTGATAAAGTAGACTCGGTCTGCAGACTGCTGTGCGGCATACAGGTGACAGATGAAAGGGCAGTCTTGGGCCTTCAGTAGTATCCGCTGCTCTCTCATTAAGATGTGTGGTTCGCTCCTTGTTTTGTTGACAACCTTGATGGCCATGAAAGTGTTTCTTTCGGGGAATGATGCCAGGACCACCTCAAGAAAACAAATAGGAAATAATCACTGACAGCGACCAGAGGGGAAAATCATATACATTTATTGCATGAGGGATTTATCAATAGGCCGCTTTCAAATTGTGCAAGATTTGTGTGTTTTTAAAGAAAAAATGGGTAAATCGCACATTAGCGAGCATGATATTGGGCCACGTTTCACATTCCGATATCGCGCTTGGTTATGTGTAGGTAGCCTAAGGCTAGTTCCACACATAGCAGCATCTACATGAAAAGAGATGAAAATCATGCTGAAACAACATAAGTTGACATGAAGCAGAGTTACAATCCGCACCATAAGTCAATTTACACAATAGAGTTTTTTCCGTGAGCATAAGGCCTCCTGCAGCGGGCCGACTTACATTGCGAAATCCAGAGCGGGATTCCACCTACGGATTTCACAGCAAATCCAGCCCATAGCATGTTATGGCAAAACGCGATTTCCTGCCCATGAGAGGAAATTAATTGCGATTTTCGCAGGAAAGAAATCACAGCTTTCTGCGATTTGCTGCAGGCTACGCACGGCCGGCTTCCATTGAAGTTAATGAAAAAAGTCATCCATCATGCAAGCCATTCCGCAATCATCATTGCGGAATGGCCACAGGAGCCGTGTCATCGCCATAGCGACAGTGTGGCATCCTCTCAACTGCGCATGCTCCGGGCGGTACATTCGCAGCAGAGAAGGCCGCGTCATTGCCCTAGCGATGGCGCAGTGTTCCATGTACTGCGGATGTGCCACCGGGGACATTGGCAGTGAAAGAGAAGATGCCAGATCGGTAACCTAGGGTCACCATATGAGCTGCGGATATATGGGTCATTGCTAAACGACGGCATGGGAAATACAAACAAGTCCTGCAAGGCTTTATTATCATAGCTGCTATAGTACAAGACGCCTACAGGGATATAAAAAGTGTAAAAAAGAAAATATAAAAATAATGTGAAAAACTAACATCATGTAAAACAAAAACCTCCCTCTTTTTTGTGTTCTTTACCTTATTTGTATAAATTTAAAAAAACGTAAAACCCCACATATTTGGTATCATCATATCTGTAACAACCCGTACAATTAATTTGAACACATTATTTATCCTGCACAGCAAAAAACAATAAAAAAAACTACAAAACAGAGGCATAATGCTTATTTTCAACATTTTGCCTCCCAAAAATCACAATAAAAGTGATCAAAAAAGCCGTATGTACCCCAAAATGGTACCAATAAAGACTACAGCTTGTCACACGAAAAACCCTCACAGAGCTCCGTCCACAGAAAAATAAAAAAGTTATAGGACTTTCAATGCAGCGATGTGGGAAACAAATTTCCAAAAAAGAGTTTTTACTGTGGAAAAGTAGAAAAACCCAAAACAATCATAAGAATTTTGGTATAATTGTAATCGTACCGACCTGCAGAGAAAATGTATCATGTTATTTATGCTGCATGATTAGCGCTGTAAAAAACACATAAAACGAGCAATGACAGAATTGATGGGTTTTCTCTCCCTGCTATCAAAAAACATTTCTAAAGTTGTACAATATAGTATATTTACCCAAAAATGGCACCAATGAAAACTACAGTTCGCTTTGCAAAAAACAACCCCTCAAGCGGCCATGTCGACAGAACAATAAAAAGTTATGGCTTTTGAAAAGTGGAGATAAAAGTCCCCCCAAATCATTGCGTTCTTATGCCCAAAATTGGCCGTATCCTTAAGGGGTTAAAGCAGCGATTATGGGTGACCGTCGTTCACACATCAGAGTCTTTCATCAGTATTTTGTGAGGCAAAAATGGAAAGTCCAAAGGAAGTAGAATGGGAAGATTTACATTTTGGCTTAAAAATACTAATGTAAAATCCCCCCGTGTGAAGGAGCCCTCGCTGCGCCCCAACCCGAAAATACAAAGTTCTGGAACTTACCTTGCTGAAGCTTCCTCTGCCCAAGATCTGTAGGGCGGTGAAGCGACGGATATCAAAGCTGTGGTGTGGTGGTACGAGGTCCTGGCTGGTGCCCGGTCTTGGCCCCTCATCCTCAGGCTCATCCTCTCCGCTCCTCCTCTTCTTTATTTCCGTGAGTCCACTCACGCTGTCATCTTCTCTCTTTCTCTTTTCTCCAACTCCTCCGTGTCCATTGGACGCCATTATTCACAGTCTTATACTCTTCAATCCAACCACTGCCGTCGTCAGTTGAAAGGAAATGGCAGTTGGCCGAGTGAAGGTCAAAGGTCAGGGAAGCTGCCAGTACTTTGCTTGCCAGTACCCTGCTCTGCCATATACACAGTGATGTGGGCACCATGAGTGATGGTCTAGTGCACAATAAAACAGGGAAATTCATAGCTGGTTCTTCTAGTGCCACATTATTAATAGATGGGGTAGGGATGGCACTTCATTTCAGGGTTGGCAGCGGTGCCCATAGTTCATCAGAACTTCTGGAGTTTTAGAAAACTTGTAGTTGTGTGGAAATTTAAATGAACAGGGTGGAGAAATAACCCATAAATTGTACTACTGAGAGGGATAATAATGCCTGTGAGGGTCATTTTCTGCTCTACTCAATAAGTGTTCATCATCCAGATACATGATGTGTATTTCCATAGGCTACAATGGGCAGCGCCCTCGCCAGCGCAGATCTGGGTGTAGCGAGTGGAGATGCTTCTATGGAGGTCACAGAGGGATTCATCCACAATGGGGGTTTATAGTGAGGTATGAAATGTTAGAAAGGGGTCATATAGAAATGTTAGGAGGGTCTTATAAACAAGCAGTGGTGGTGAGAATTACTGTTGGGGGCTGTAAATTGGCACAGTAATGTGCATACGGCATTATAAGACTTTATTTAGATTGAGCCAATAAAGACTACTATATTAGACAAGTTTGTGAGTCCAATCTGAAGTCTGGGAGAAGGAGAGGTTGTGTACAAGATATCGCCAGGTTTTGGGCCTCGAAAGAAGAGCGTGTAGCGTAATACGCTCACTTCTGCACAGTGAATGAGTGTATTTAACACTTGCGCCTGTTCAGAAATGGAGCGTATTTGCGCAGGCACCACTCGTTCGCACAAGCCGGGGGGAATCACCGCACCTGATATAAAAGGATACATTGCCTAACATGGTGGCTGTGATTGCAGGTATGCGCTGCACTAAGTGCATTTCCGTGCGGGCAGATATGCGTGCTTCCACACCTCCCATAGACCTCTGTGGGGCTTTTTGGTTCGCAAACATGCACAAGATAAGGCAGGTCCTATTATTTTGCACCCACAGAAAAACAGGAGCAAAAAAAGAAAAGAAAGGGGGTAAAAAGCCCATTGAAATCAATGGGTTCCATTCTCCATGTATCACACTCATCTGTTTAAGCCCTTATATAAGGAGACCATACATCTTCATTTAGGTCAGACAGTCCCGCTTTGTGACCTTTTGTCCAGCTTTCCCAGGGTCGGGACATGGGGTCACCATTTCAAGACGTGGGATCCCCATTAAAGTGATTAGCAGCCAGGGTGCTGCAGCTACACAGCTGGTAATCACTGACTGCCACTGCTGCCAGATACAAACACTGATGGCAGTGTGTGCATCTGGGATCCTCTTCCGCTACTCCCCTAACTTCCAGGGAGTGCTAACACTGGAAGCCTTGGGAGCAGATAAGGGGGAGTGCCGCATAGTGAAAAATCAGCTGCAAGTACGAGGCTAATTTCTAGATTTTGACTGCCTTTTGCATGAAGAAATGCTGCAGAATTTGCTCCCCATCTTTTTTTAAATGGCTTTGTACTTTTTACAACAAAGGAGGTAAAAAAAAAAAGAAAAAAATCATACGTTGTGATAAGCCACGCCCCTGATCACACCCCTTTGACCCTGAGAAAATCTGGTCACCCTACATGCCTACTGTGAAGCTTCTTAAGCCCCAATGCAAAATCTGTGACAAGGCTCCCAGCTATGTCATTTATGACAGTGGTCTCATGTGGCATAAAGGGATCATTTGGTTCCCCTCATGTTTCCAAGTCCAAGTGCAAACTCTGTACCCCCTGTAGCTTGGATATGAAGATTCACATTTGCAATACCCAAGGGGTTGGACAAAAATATGGAAACACTGTACACAGTGCATACCTTAAATTACATGGAATTATAAAATGATGGTTCCATTCTTAGATCTGATGTTGAAAGGTAATAATGAAACAGGGAGAATTGAAATGGGATTATATAGAAAACCAACGTCTGGTAACACGATTCTACATGCCACTAGTGGGCATCCTAATAACACAGTAAGGGCTTATTCAGACTACGGTATATCGGCCAGGTTTTCATGCCCGGCCGATATACGGTGTCCCTCTCTGCAGGGGAAGGAGGCTAGAAGAGTCGGGAGCAGTGCACTGAGCTCACGCCCCTTCTCTGCCTCTTGACGCTATTTGCAATGGGAGGGGACAGGACGCAGGCAGAGCTGAGACCTGGAACTTAGCTCCGCCCCCACCCCTGAAGTCGCCCTTAAAGTGATACCCACAAGGGAATTTATAAGGGCAAAAAGAGCTTGTAGTGACCCAGTAAGTTATGACGCAGAAAAAAAAAAAGAAATATACCGTAGGTTGCAAGACCAAGGATACAAATAATCTATCTTTAACAGAACTGGTAAAAAAGTAGATATGATGGAAAGGGAAAAAACTACTGGAGAATAAGAAAGGAATTCTGTCTTGGAAAAAGAGAAAGGGCTCAGTGTTCCCAACAGCCTACATACAACCGTGATTTTATAACATCAAAAAAGCTTTTTTTATATAGGTTCTTGCTAATCTTAAAACAAGATGAGATTATAAATGATAATCAATGTTTGTGGCGAAGAGAAATCAAAATGTAGGTAACATTCTATCACCCAGGTTATATGTATCAAATATAGAAAACATCTCACTGGTTGACATTTAAGGGTTTGTTTAGATGTGGGAACTCTTGTTGCAGTGTGTGGCATTTGGGTTTGAGAAAGGAGAGATTTACCAATAGTGAAGGGATAAAGAGTCTAAAATTAATAGCTTCATAAACTGTAGTTGTGAAAATATAGTATTTGTCATTACATGTACTACGTGTGGGATATACTATGTGGGATGCATTACGAGAAAGATCAGGACACGCATTGCAAAACATGGGAGACAGATGAAAAATTCCAACCCGAGTGGCTCAGGAGCGGCCGGACATTTCTTGGAGGTACACTCAGGTAACATGGAGAGTTTGGCATTTTTTTTGGCATTGAAAAGGTTAATAGTCCCAGAAAGTGCAGAATAAGTAAAGAGATGGTCCCTAATAGAGAAGCCTATTGGATTCTAACACTGAGCACCAGATTCCCAGCAGGAATGAATACAAAGACAGATTTCATATATATTTTTTAAATTCGTCCAATTTTTACATGAAATTAAATATTCTTTGAAAGACCCATGAAATTCATTGCAGCTAGAGCTGGTCATGTGATGAAATAGACTGGAATGAATTGAATATGATAAAAAGAACGAATAAATGATAAATAAAATATATAGAGATAAACAATATGGAAAAACAAAATCCGGTATTTAAATTTATTAATAATAATAATAATAATTAAATAATTCAAAAACCAAGTTTTTCTATGACAACATAGTAGGAGACTTGAGACCGGGTAAAAAATGTCACCTCCTAAATAGGGAAAAGGATCTGAGAATAACTGTTCCAATAGAAAGATGCTTGTTCTCTTTCAGACAAGCAAAACAAGCTACTAATTGTGCTAAAATATTAGAAACTCACTTAAAGGGGTTGTCCCGCGCCGAAACGGTTTTTTTTTTTTTTCCAACCCCCCCCCCCCCCCCCGGTCGGCGCGAGACAACCCCGATGCAGGGACCTAAAGAAAGCTTACCGGAGCACTTCCCTGAATCCCCGCGCTCCGGTGACTTCTATACTTACCGGTGAAGATGGCCGCCGGGATCCTCTTCCTCCGTGGACCGCAGCTCTTCTGTGCGGTCCATTGCCGATTCCAGCCTCCTGATTGGCTGGAATCGGCACGTGACGGGGCGGAGCTACACGGAGCCGGCATTCTGCACGAGCGGCTCCATTGAAGAGAGCGGAAGACCCGGACTGCGCAAACGCGGCTAATTTGGCCATCGGTGGGCGAAAATTAGTAGGCTCCATGGGAACGAGGACGCTAGCAACGGAGCAGGTAAGTAAAAAACTTTTTATAACTTCTGTATGGCTCATAATTAATGCACAATGTACATTACAAAGTGCATTAATATGGCCATACAGAAGTGTATAACCCCACTTGCTGCCGCGGGACAACCCCTTTAATAGTTTTAACAAGATGGTATTTTACACCCTTACGAGTAAGAAATAGACGCTTCATTCCAGACGCCCTATGTTGGAGAGGCTGTGGACAAGAGGGATACCTTTTGCATATATTCTGGTCATGCCCGCTAATTTCATCTTCATCTTTTATTCTCCACGATAAATACATTTTCAGAAACTAGTATCCCAAAGCTCCCGGGTACAGCCCTCCTTCCTCTAGATTTATAAATAAATAAACCTATGGCTGCACAGCCAATAAACAGCAAGCTGCAATGTCCTGTGTTCTCTGACACCTTTCTATCAGACCCAATATTTTTCAGCAATTTTACCTACAGTAGCTGCTCTGTAGATCAGACTATATAGGCAAGCCTTCACTCGCAACCTGCATCAGGAGGCCTTTGCCATTCATGATCCTGTTGGAGATTCATTAGCTGTCCTTCTTTAGACCATTTTTGATAGGTACTAGGCATTACATACTGGGAACACCCCACTGGGCCTGCCATTTTGGACATTCTGTGACATTCTGGGACATTCTATTCATGAATGAATAGCTAAGAGCTATCTGCCATTGGTTGAGCGCTCCGCCAATATCTAAGCAGTAGCTGCTATTGGCTGAAGCCCTCAGCCAATCTGCACAGCCCTTTCAGGAGGCGGGAATTTTTAAATCCCCGTCTGCTGAAAGAGTTCAGTAGCAGTTCCGGGGAGCCAGCCGGAGGACGCGGCTGACAGCAGGAGAGGTGAGTAACTTTATTATTATTTTTTTAATCACTTTTTTATGATTATCGGGGAAGGGCTTATATTTCAAGCCCTTCTCCGATAATCATTCTGCAGGGCTTGTCAGAAACCACTGCTTTCAATGGGATCGGCAGCAGTGCCGATCCCATTGAAAGCATTGGGATAGCATGCCGCGGACTTCTGCCGCAGCTGTCACAGCTGTGGCAGAAGTCCGCGACATTCTCCATATCTTTTCAATGGGGCTAGCGCTGCTGCCACTGGCCCCATTAAAAAGACTGTCTCTCGCACTGCTCTGTGAGAGTTTTCACTTACTCTCGTAGCACAGTGGAGAAAAAAACGCCGGTGGGTGGGAACCCTTAGAATTGAGGAAAAAAATTCCATCTTGGTTTCATCAGACCAGGGAATCTTGTTTCTCACAGTCCAAGAGTCCTTCAGATGCTTTTTGGTAAACTCCAGGTGGCTTTCATTTGTCTTTTAATGAGGAGAGATTTCTTTCTGTCTACTCTGCCATAAAGCCCAGATTGGTGGAGTGCTGCAGTGATGGTTGACCTTCTGGAAGTTTTCCCCATTTGCACATCGGATCTTTGGAGCTCAGCCAAAGTGAGCATAGGATTCTTGATCACCTCTTACCAGGACCCTTCTCCCCCGATTACTTAGTTTGGTGAATTGGCAGCTCTAAGAAGAGTCCTGGTTGTTCCAAACGTTTTCCATTTAAGAATTATGGCAGCCGCTGTGCTATTGGGAACGTTCAGTGCAGATTTTTTTTTAGTGGCCTTCTCCAGACCTGTGTCCACACAATCCTGTCTCTGAGTTCTACAAGCAGTTATTTTCTACTCATGGCTTATACGATGCATATCAGAGCCTCGTATTGGCTCTGATATGCATCATGAGCTGTGAGACCTTATATAGACAGGGGGTGTCTTTTACTTTGCGCAAGGCAACAACATAACAAAATGTAATAATGGTGAAAGGGTCTGAATGCTTTCCAAATGCATTTCTCAGCTGTTCACAGTGGCCATTGTCAGGTGATCATCAATGTTATTCACTGTCAGTGGTTTTAGTGTTATAGCTGATCAATGTATGCTGGACTTCTCTTTCATAAGTAGGTACATTTTAGGTCTTTGAGGAAGGTGGGTGACAAACATTATTGTAGGTATTATGGAAGCCATATTAGTTGTCACTCGTATCTTCTAATCTTACAAAAGTAGGTGTCAAATTTGTTTTTAAAGTTCTATTCAGCCATTTCATAATGACACAAAAGATCAACTAAAACTTATTCTGAAGCACAAAGGTTCTTTGAGGTCTATATGGTAAGCCAACATTGGCAAACATACCCCGGTTTTAACTCTGATTGTCGTCTCACAGCCGAGTATGGGACAGAGATGGTGCAGGCCTTCATCAGTGCCTCCAGTACCTCATCACGGAGCATGCTGACTCTCACAGCAATCATGGAGAAATAGGTTATCTTGTCAGATCTCCTTTTAGCATAGAAGCCATCAGGAAGAACCTTGTACCAAGGAGGAAATCAACATCAAATATACTGTATTTATGAAAATATCACACATTAGATTATCATATACTCCCCCTGTTGTACAGTGTGCCACATTCATCAATAATGCAAGATTTGGAACAGCACATACACCACGTGGGCTGGTGTCACATCGTCTGCGCCGGAAATTCCCCTTATCAGTCTTAACGTCACTTACAATCTTGTTAACGCTGGCAGATGTGTTCAACTCTGTGCTAAAATATGCCCTCCTATAGTAGAACCAAGTCAGCCTATAAACATATAGTTCTTCCTTTGTCAATCAGAAAGCTGAGCTACTGGTAGCTCAGCAATGATGCGTTTGGTAACACTGGTCCTTCTGAGTCAAGAGGACCTAACGTGGTCGAGCGCGTCATCGGGACTCAAGAATGCTGAGGAAAAAAGATCAGGTAACGCGCCCATTACCTGAGTGAACACATGATTCTGGAGGAGGCTGAATGAGCAGCTTCGTGGGCTAGGCAATGAGTAGTGGGAGGCACCCACAGAAAATCCATAATGGTGCTACATAGACTGAGGCTCATCAACACAAAGGGACTGGAGTGGACGTCAATGCAGTCAAGAAATGTCAAAAGAGGTACACAGACATTATCCTGGCTGGTGTAGTTAAAGGCTCATTGGCCCTGTGGCAGATTTTCAGCTTGGAGACAGCGGGGAGCATTTACATAAGTCTTTATAACATGGTGGGCTTAGATACAGTGTATCAACACTAGCACACATCTAAATAATGTGGTCACAAAATAATAGATACCAGTTCTATACAGTCATAGTGAGTACCGTGCAGTTACCTCCAGTGACTCATATTCCTCTGACTAGTGGTGTCCACTTTTGCCTTTCTTCTCTATTTGGGCCCAAGACTGCCATGGCAATTTTTTTCTAGCTGTAATTCATTTCTACACCCTCTAACCATCCTGCTGCTCCTCCTGCTCCTCTCAATGACATCTACATAGCAATAGTACCTCCCTTTCGCCCCAACAAAGCTAATAGTACCCCCATAAGGTATTGGTGACACCATTGTATACTAGTAGGTAATATCGCCACCTTTGTGCCCCCCATAATGTAACAGTGCAACCATAAAGCAATAATGCCTCCTTGTGTCCTTATAATGTAATAGTTCCCCTACAAAGTAAAAGTGTTCCTTTGTGCCCCCATAATGTAATAGTGCTCCCTTTTTTGACCCATAAGGTAATAGTGATCCCTTTATGCCCCATGTAGTGGCCCAGAGTTGGGGTAGGTGTATGTCTGTCTTGCATAAACTGTTTTGTGTACATGTGTCTTATGCACGTGCTAATAAACTGTCTTATGTCTTGTCGCCCCATTCCCCCCCTTAATCTGTGAGTTGTAGTTAGTCTTGCAAGGAGGGAGGAGTTAGAGGAAAACAGGGGGGGGGGAGAGGGAGAGAAGAGAGTCGAGATGCAGTCGGTGGAGGTTGGTGGAGTCCTGGGCCGTCTGTGTGTTCTAGAAATAGGGTCATGGGGAAGTAACCAGACTCTCACTGGACTTTCTACTGACTCGAAAGTGGAGGAGCCTACACTGCCATGGAGACCTCAAGGAGTAGAGTACTAAAAAGGAAAGAGAACTTGTGGACATTTTGTTTCTTTTTGGTTGGCACTGCTACAAAACGTTTAGGTAGAAAAGGGATTTTTTTTTCTTCTTAAACTAATAAGAAATAAATAATCCTAGTATAGAAATATATATTTCACTTGTTCTTTGCTGGGACTCTAGAAATTTAATTTTAAGTAAAGATAAAATTTTGCACCCTTTTCTGTCTTAGTGTTAGAGCCAGTGTGGAATAATGTTTTGGGCTTTGGGGAGAAGAACAATGTATGGGCCCCATAGCGAATGCTGAAGTATCCCGGTATCTCGGTTCAGCACAAAAAAAGAAAAAAAAGACTGGCCAGTCCTCATTTCAATACGTGCTGTCATAGATAACGTCTGACACTGGAAGTGGGATCCTGGGAAATCAAACCAGGAAGGGTTACCGGGTTAGCTGGAGGGGGAAGTTCATTGTTGTTCTGCCATGCTGACATCATGTCTAGGTTAGAGTTGTTTCTAGTCTTCAGCTTAGTCTTCATAGGAGTTAGTAGACACTCATTTTACTAGGTAGCTAGAAGTCTAAGGTAATGGGGTAGTACACTTGTGAATCCCTGCTCCGGACCTGCATTCGCTCTATTTTCAGAGGACATCGGGGTTGGCTTCTTTTAAGTAGGGGGGAGCTGTGGGGGCCCAGAGTTGGGGTGTTTTTAGTGTAGATGTATGTCTGTCTTGCGTAAACTGTTTTGTGTATATGCGTCTTATGCGTGTGCTAATAAGCTGTCTTATGTTTTGTTGACCCTTTCCCCCCTTCCTTAATCGGTGAGTTGCAGTTAGTCTTGCAAGGAGGGAGGAGTTAGGAGGAGGCAGAGTAAGAGAAAAGGACAGAACAAAGTCGAGATGTAGTCGGTGGAGGAGGACGTGTCAGTGTGAAGCTGAAGCTGACGTATGCTTCTGCCTCCACAGAACCGTGGGCTTCTCTCAAACTCCTTGAGACATACAAAAATGGGACTAAATCTTTAAGCAATAGCATGTAGAAGTGTCAGCTGAGAAGTGTATCTGAACATCAAGAGAAAGAAACAGCAGTGTTGAGGACCTCACTGCATCGGGAAAGTATCCCTGAGGATCGTCTAATCAGATAACTTGGATTAAAAACACCTAGGAACCAAGAAGATAAGTACAAAGGAAGCCTGCTAAAAGTGTTGTGTCTGAACTGTCATCTTGCTGTACTCTTGGAAAATCAAGGTTGGATTCCGTGTGTAAAGGAAACATTTACCTCTGGTTTTGAAGATTAACTTTGTGGACTCTGTTATTTGCTGACGAGTAACTTTCTATGGGAAAAGAGGTACTGGCATCACGTGACAACACTGTTAAAATTGATTACCATCATTTATACATTTTTTGCCTGTTCTGTTTTTTGCACCTGCATGCGACCGAGCTAGGCCCTTGTCACCATTGCCAGGGGGAGAGCATAGAGCCACCTGTGATAACCATCTTGAGAACATACCCGTGTTCTCCTCCGCAACGGCATGCCTCAGGTTCAGACGCCGCACCCCATAAAGGTAGTAGGACCCATTTTTAACCCATTGCTAAAAAAAATTTCCTGTTTTTAAGTGTGTGCTCTGAGATTATGGAATTACATACTTGTTATTTACTTCACATTTGGCTTTGTACCTGTTGCAGATAAAACTGTTGTTGATTATTCATCCATATTTCTGATACAAAGAACCACATGACTAATGGCATACCAATAATGCCAGCATACCACGCAGTTACTGTAGGACCCCTTATGATTGGGGTATGGGGATAAATGGCCTGGCCCCCTGTGCCACCCAATGACATACCGGCCCCCTTAAGTCACACTGCTGCTGGACAATGCATGCCTCCGGGCAGTGTTTAGCCTGAGTCTTTTCCCCGTCCATACTTAGAGCAAGACATGTAGGCAGTGTGGGGCTACGGACTTCTGGAGTTGAATGATGTCTGGCAGTAGTGATAAAGTTGTTCTGCTGCTGTGGCCAGTAGGGAGGGGGACACAGAAAGCATTTTATAAATTTGAGGGGCTCAGAGGGCACATTATTAATTTGTGAGTCCACAGAATGGGTGCTATTAATCTGTGGGGCACTATTACTTAGTGAGGCCCCTGGAAGGATTAATAGTGTGCAGAAACTAGTTGTGGCTGAATGAATGCTAATGGTGGTCTAGGCCCAGATAGAGAAGAAAAGGAACTACAGAGGAGACCAATTGAAGAAGACATCACTTGTGATCAATGGAGGTAACTGCACTGCAATCACTATCACTGTATAGATCCGGCATGCTAGAGCTGAGCCACTGTATCTAAACCCCCTGTATTATAAAAGGGGTCTTCTAAATATGCTGTCTCATATATATCACATGTACAGGGGTACCTGAGAGTATCTGCTTAGCACGTTTTCCTTTGGGATTTGAATATTGCTCATCAGGAGGTATCCGTTGTCAAGGTTCTTAAAAGCCATCTTGGGCCCAATGTCTCCAACGGATATTCCTGAAAAGAGGTTACATGATGAATTCTGATTTATTATAAACAGAAACGTAATATCACAGCATTTATATCAATTGTCCAAGTGTAAAGCAGAAAGTATTAGCTGGTGTATATGTGTACAACTAAGGGCACTCTCATCACACTACGGCCGTACCCCTCTGGAGGAGGATTGCACCGTATCCCACTGTAGAAGTTTGCATATTGGATATTTTGCCCATAGGGTCCTATTGTAAAAATAACACGTATACAGCACAGTATTTGTTTTTTTCTGTATACCTCTCTATGCGTTAGTGAAGTTTACTACATTTTTTGTGGTATACTAAGCATCCAGTGGAGAGCAAAATAATACTTCTAATTCTCGTTGGGTGAATGGAGCCTTTGAATAAGCCTGAAAAGCTTTTCCCAGCATGCACACTAAGCGCGCATTACTAGCATGATGAAAATATAGTCTTGCTTTGGAGTAATTAGCTGTCTACCATTAGGTAACATAGTATGCTAGGCCCAAAAATGGCTTGTGTCCATCTAATTCACCCCATTACCCCCCACCCTTCCCATTGTTGATCCAGAGGAAGGCAAAGAAACATCAATGAGGTAAAAGCCAATTTTTCTTATTTAAGGGGAAAAAAATTCCTTCCAAACTCCAAGTTTGGCAATCAAAATAATCGCTGGATCACCGGCCCTTCTGATGTAATTAGTGACTATAACATATAATGTTGTAACACTCAAAAAAGGCATCCAGGCCCCTCTTAAACTCCTTTATTGAATTTGCCATTGCCACGTCCTCAGGCAAAGAACCCCCTTCTATGTTGGTGCAGAAAACTTCTTTCCTCTAGACGTAGAGGGCGCCCCCTTGTTACAGTCACAGTCCTGGGTATAAGTAGATGATGAGAGAGATCTCTGTATTGTCCCCTGATATAGTTATACATAATTTTTAAGTCACCCCTCAGCCATCTTTTATCTAAAGTGAATACTTCAAATTTTGATGACCTTGCTGGGTATTGTAGTTTGCCCATTCTGTTTATTACTTTAGTTGCCCTTGTCCAGATCCATTTGCAACCACATTCTATCCTCTCTTGTGTTAATTCCTTTATATAGTTTTGTATCATCTGCAAATATTGCTATTTTACTGTGCAATCCTCTACTAGGTCATTAATACATTTATTGAAAAGAATAGGGTCCAATACTGCCCCCTGTGGTACCCCACTAGCAACAATGACCCAAATGTACCATCAATAACCAGCCTCTGCTCTCTATCACTGACCAGTTACCTACCCTTACTTACACACATTCTCGCCCAGACCAAACATTCTCACTTTATATACCAACCTTTTATGCGGCACAGTATCAAACTCTTTAGAGAAGTCCAGATACACAAGATCCAATGACTCCCGGGTCCAGTCTAGAACTTACCTCCTCATAGAAGCTCATCAGGTTGGTTGGACAGAAGCCGTCTCTCATAAAACTGTGCTGATATGGAGTTATACAGCTATACTTCTTGAGGTAGTCCACGACAGCATGTCTTTGTGACAACTACTATTTCCCTACACAAGAAAGTTACACTTTTAAAGGGAACCTGCCACCTTCAGCACTATAAACTAACTTATGGTGATGTTAGGGCGGTGCTGTATTTATTATACTCTACTGGTCTTGTTTCCTGGTTCCCGTGGTGCCCGCCGCTGAAGGCTACACTCCGGCTTTTTAGAGTTCTGTGCGCTTGCTCTGTTATAAAATCTATGGGCACCCACACGACTCTGAAAAGAGTCACATTTTCAGCCGCCACTCAGACTTTAGTGACGGGAACCAGGAAATGGTTAAATATAAAAACCTTACAGGACCTGGCTTCCTGTCACCTCACCTAGCAGCACCATAAGTTACTTTATGGTGCTTTAGGAAGGTGACAGGTTCCCTTTAAGAGGACCTACCACCACTACTATTATTTTTGCTTCAGTAAATAATTACACTTTCCATGGAAAAACAATTCTGGAGCATATTTTCTTATAGCTCTACATTGTAGCGATTCTCTGCTAGGCCTCCTGGACATGTCTGAATAAATTGTCGACTGGTTGTTACTATTCCTTTTGTCAATGGGGTGTGTCCACATATACAACTTTCATCACTGATTGGACAAGTGTCACTTTGCAGGGATACGCCCCTTTGACAAAGTGAATGGTAACAGCCATTGTCTTCATTTCTTCTTACTTTTCCCACAGAATCAAAGGAACAGAACAAAGTTCTAGGAAGAAAAACTCCAGATTTGTTATTTTACAGGGAATGCAAGATATGGAGGAGGTCTGAAGATGTAGAACAGCAGATTTTTATCTGCATTACATGCTAATGGACAGCCTGTCCCCAAACATCAGCACTTCAGGTAATAAGGAATTGAGCTTGTTGGATTTCAATATGCCCGGCCGTTGGCTCCCAGGAGATAAGCCATTGCCAGGGATGTTGTTTAGGAATGGTTTTTCCCATTCTGCTTGCTGAAAAAAACCTTGTACAATTGTCTGATTTTGGCATGCGTACGTATGTGGGAGCCACAAGAGACACCTGTAGGCCAAATGAGTATTCGGCCAACAGCTCTCTTATCTATGCTATTTTACCAAAAGTATTTGGATCGTGTCTTATGTCAGCCATAGTTTGTTTTGCTGAACATGCTTCAATCTAAGGAACTTACAGAGTTTACACGTGGTGTCATTCTTGATTGTCACATTAGTGGACTATTGGTTTGTGACAATTCCACTACCACCCAGACACCAGCTCAAATGGGAATTACGTGGTCACAAGGTGGAGGAAAGAGGGATGTACCATGCCTAAACAAAGAACCCCAGACAACCCAAAATATTAACCAAAAAGGACAAACGACACCTGAGAGGGTCCGGTCACAGAAATCCCTTATCTACTGAGAATATGCAAGCAAGTAGAAACCAAGTTAGTGTCAGCATTGTCCGACAGGGACTGGCCGCTATTGGATACACCAGTGATGCAGCTGTACATAAGGCATCCATGAGAAAGCCATCACAGTTCTTGTCAGATGTCAAAAAACCTTTGGTAGGATAGAATATACAGCCAGCTTTATTTTGGTCAGATTGATGGCCTTCCACCACATTTCCTGTATGATCATGAAAATACCCCCATTGTACAAGCCACGACTGTCCTGCACAGAGCACTGTCCCAAGTCCCACTGGAAACCTTTATTATGTATTACAATGCCAACTCTGACCCAGGCCTTAGTGCCCCATATCAGTGCCCAATTTCACTTATGGTCTTATGTCTGAATGGACATGAACATCTGCAGCTATGTTCTAAAATCTAATGGAAATCATCCATAGAAAGGAAGATTATAGCAGCAAAAGGGAATCAAGTCCACATTAGTACTCATGATTTCGGAATGAGATATTGAATAAGGATATCTATGAATCGGGCTCAGTTGTCCGTATACATAAGGTCTAGTGAACTGAGATTGTTACCTGGCAGTGGAGAGTGGTCCTTCAGACTTCGCATCTGGACTATAAATGGATGTATGTCGTACTTGTGTCCATTGTTGTATAGCTGGGCTAGGACCACAGCATGTGTGCTGGTTTTTCCTACTGTTCAGATCAAAAATGCAGAAATTACCATCTGGGCATGTGTGGAACATTTTATATTACAGACATCAAGAACTGGAGTGCAAAAAAAAGAAATGACTTACACCCTCCTGGCCACCACTTTGTTGCTGGTATCTGTGGAGTATCTGTTATAAATTCCTGGGTGATAGGATCAAAGGTGGCTGTGGTCCCTAAACCCCGCAGATATGTTCCTGCAGATACAGAGCATAACAAAAATGCATCTAATTTGCCCTAAGCAGCTTTGCGGTTTACAAAAACACTTCTATTACTATTGACAAATTGTTGGCTTTTCTCTATCTTTTTGGCATTACTTGGATTAATAAGATAAGGGTATAAAGTTCGGCCTTTCAAGAGCCTGATTATTAGGGAACCTACATCTGGGACTCAGTGACATGGCTGAGACTAGACCCCTCAGCGTATGGGGCGCACAAGCCTTCCTCACTACACTGACACTTCCTGACCTGCAACTTCTACACACCACTGTATATGGACAACGCAGTCTTAGGCTAACTTCATAATGGAGAGAATCCCGCTCCTATATCACGCTCGCCATCCATATGATTTTCCAGAGGATGTGAGGTGTTTGCATGTCAAAACAGCCTTGCATCACTATGGGGGTGAAGGGCACTCCTCCCCCCCCCCCCCCCCCGCGGCTGTTTGCAGAGTTTCTCCAATTGTTTTCAGTGGGAAACCTTGCATTGCAAATGGTGCGATGCTGCCGCTGGTCCCATTGAAAATAATGGGCGGTGCGATGCAAGAGCACGCACAAGATAGTACATGTCGCAATTTGTTTCCAGCATCACATAACAATGCAATGTGGGGGAAAAAAAATCACTCATGGGTATGATGGCATTAAAAAAAAAGCGGTTCACATTTGTGTGAGATTTAAGCGTCTATCAACGCACAAATCTTGCCCAATTTTCTTGCCCGTGTGAAGCCAGCCTAAGTAGGGTTGGCACCCAGCTAGTAAACGACTGGTCTAGCCACTAAATATATCTGAAGGTCGGTGCTGGTAATATTTTTTTTTCCAGCAATGATAGTTGCCTTTAAATAATGATTAGGTTGCTATGGCCAAGTGTCCTCCACTGCCACGCCTGCAATATGGGAGATGTCTGTGGCTGGTGCCTCATTATGGGGCCATCATCAGTTTTCACACAATTCAAGAGGCTTTGGATTCTTAGAGCATAGTGCTATAATATAAGAATGGTAACAGCCAGCTGTGAGTTTATTCATTGGCTACTGTTGTTGGGTTAAAAAAACGTGGCAACCAGAGGCGTAACTTGAATCTTCTGGGCCCCAATGCAAAATCTGTAACAGGGCCCCCAACTATAATGCTTTATTCATAGTACTGGGCTCCCTATGTGGAGAAGAGAGGCCTTATGGGCCCCTTAAGGCTCCTGGGCCCGGGTGCAACCGCATCCCCTGCATCCCCTATAGTTACGCCCCTGGTGACAACCACAAGTCTAAGGGTACTTTTAGATGGGACAACTGCTGGGAGCTTAAGCGCCTGACAGTTGTCAGTATGACTATCGCTTTTGTGCATTCACACTGGAGTGATAGTCGTTCAATGAATGGAGGTTGAGCGCACCATAGATTTCTTACCTCCATTCACTGTGATCAGGCAGTCACTCAAAGATGAACGACTGCCTGTTTACAAGTGAGAACTTGCTCACTGTCTATATAAGAGGGATCTTCTGATCCACTGGGCATGAACCTTGTGTAAAAAAAGTTCAAACAAATGTGTTGTGGAAAGGTTTGCAGTTTTTCAATGCAAAGTGTGAAAAATGCAGCAAGTTTGAACATAATCAAGGGGAAAATTCCCATGAAGAAGTTGCCAAAATTTTATACTAGAATCAGAAGGTCAGACATGGTAGGGGGCGTGGCCTGGACGAGCTAAAGATGGCAGCTTAACTCCGGACCTCCGCTAGGTTCCACCACCTAAAAGCTACCCTAAAGGCAACAACAAAGCTCCTTCTCCCGATAACTCACCAGGATATCCTCTGTGACAGCCGGCACTGAAGGAGAGATGTCCCGAAGACGTGCTCCGCGCCCGCAGCCGAAGCGGCTTGACGAGTTCTTCTCCGTGCCGTCGGCTCAGCGCGCCTCCGCTGCAAGCGCTCCGACATCTCCTGCGTCCAGCACAAGAAACAGGAGGGAGCGTTCTTCTTCCCCAGCAGCCCGGGAGGGATCTTCACCGGAGCGCTTATCACAAGGAGGGGTGAGTGACACTTCTAATGCCCCTGCACATTACAAACATGCAGGCAAAAGAAACAACATGGCCCCCCACGCTACACAAAAAATGGCGTCGGTCACCCCTCCTCACACAACACAAGAACACTCTCCTTCATCAAGCCCGCTAAAACAAAGACCTAAAATAGATGATACCACAAATGCAGAATATCAACCATCTGCACTTAAAGAGTATATTACTGCTCTTCCATCCTCCTCACAACCAGCTTCAGAGTCTTTCATCAAGGATATGGTGATTGCGCTAAGTGACTCACTACAATTTAATTTTAACTCTTTAAAAACCTCCCTGAAATCCTCACTAGAAGACATAGGTACAAGAGTGACACACACGGAAAACAAAATGGGAGAGTTTTCACAATCTCATAACGCATTGATAGATGCGCATTATGAATTAGTGGACGAAGTCTCTCAACTTAAAACAAAAATTGCTGATATGGAAGACAGAAACAGACGGAATAATATTAAAATTCGCGGAGTTCCAGAATCTATAATACCATCTGAAATCCCAGAATATTTAAACCGCCTAATGGCCACTCTGCTTCCTAACGCTTCCACTTTAGATCTATCGATTGATAGAGCCCATAGACTACCAAAGCCTACCTACCTTGCAGACTCTATCCCAAGAGATATTATTGCAAGAATTCATTTCTTCCAAACAAAAGAAGCTCTCATGTCAGCAGCACGGAAACTCAACCAGTTACCAGCACCTTATGAAAAAATCCGTCTATTCACAGACTTATCTAAAGCCACCATGCAAGACAGGAAAAAATTTTCATTAATCACTGCAGCCCTACGCCAACAAAAAATTCCATATAGATGGGGATTCCCTACCAAAATCCTGATAAGAAAAGATGATATCACTCATGCAATCCTCAAGCCTGACGACGCTTTCCAACTCTGCAAATCATGGGGTATAAACCTACCCCTCCCACAGCGTCAACAACCTATCTCGAAGAAAGCTCATCCTGAAGACCAAGAATTGATCTACAAATGACAGCCACACTCTGAGAAGAAGCCTCCTCCACTAAATTAGGTGGTCCTGCCCGGCTCTTCCGCCCAGGCGAACTTTATTCCCCCTGCCATTATTGTACAGGCCTCATAGCCTGAGACAACTCCCTCCTTCTCTCTACCTAGAGTTCAACATTCTATGTTATTCACTTATGTTAACCCCATTTCTGACAAAATACAGCGTTAAGACAATATTCTTATTTGCTTAGGAAAGAAACCATTTAAAGTATATGTAATAGAAATAAGCTATATTGCATATTGGTTTTTGCTAAAGTTTGATAGTTTTCCCTTCAGGTCTACCTAAACTATAGTTCACCCGCCGCTCATCCTACCTCTTCTAAACACTTCTAAAAATGCCCATAAAAATTCTCTCCATAAATGCGAATGGTTTAAACTCCCCTTTCAAGAGATCTTCTCTGTGGAAAGAAGCAATCTCCTCAAACGCAGACATTGTGTGTGTACAGGAGACCCACCTCGTAGCCTCCACAGGTCCAACAATAACCCACAAAAAATTCCCAAAAATCTTTCTTGCCAGCTCCTCAAAAAAACGAGCAGGCATTTTAATTGCCTTCAAAGAAACATTACAAACAGAAATATCAACACAAATTGCAGATCCTGAAGGCAGATTTCTTATTCTGACAGGTACGCTCAACTCCACACCGTTCACCCTGGTGAATTTATATGCGCCCAACCAAGCTCCTTTGCGCTTCCTAAATAAATTAGCAAAGAAAATAAGGAGATACGAGGTCGGTACCCTAATCATATGTGGAGACTTTAATGCTGTGCCAGATAAAACACTTGACTCATCAAGAGGCCTACTTAGATCTTCCCCCTCTCTGCTACCTTGGTTGCATAAAGAAGCATTGTTTGATACTTTTAGATGTCTAAATGCCTCATCTAAGGAATTTTCCTTTTACTCGCCCAGATACAAGTCCTTCTCAAGAATAGACCTCATTTTAGTAAACAAAAATGTTCTCCCCTCTCTGACAGATGCACAAGTGGGCACAATAACATGGTCTGATCATGCCCCTACTACAATCTCTATCAATATAGATAACACGCAAGGCAAAACTAGATCCTGGAGGAATAACGTATACCTCATGAAACTTCCAAAACACCAAAAAACGATCCTAGCAGAAATTAAAGAATACTTTAAAAATAACTCCACCCCTGAAATATCCCCACTCACCATTTGGAATGCCCACAAAGCATACATAAGAGGAGTCTTAATTAAAATCAGTTCACAACACAAAAAAGAAAAAAACAAAGAACTAAATATTCTCACAACACAAATCTCTGACACAGAAAAAAACATACGTGAATCCCCCTCTGAGATCCTACACAAAAAGCTTTTCGAACTAAGACAAAAACTCAGGAATATACTACTAGACAACTTCGATAAAGAATTAAAATCCTCTCGATCGACATTCTATAGCTCAAATAACAAACCCTCACGCATGCTAGCTAGACTAGTTAAAAAAAGACCTCAAAAAGCCTCAATCCCATATATCATAGATCCACACAACCCAAAGATAAAGCTACTCCATCCCAACCAAATTACAGAAGTTTTCCGCCAATACTACAACAAACTTTACAATTTAAAGGACGATACAAACACTCCTCAACCAACGCCTCAAATAATAGAAAACTTCCTAAAAGAAATAAAACTTCCAACCCTAACAAAAAACCAACTAGAACACTTAAACACTCCAATCACCCCCACGGAAATTATAGATTCAATTCAATCCTTGAAGGCTCATAAAGCCCCGGGACCCGATGGATTCTCCAATGACTATTATAAGATCTTTTCTACACCCCTCGCCCCTCACATGTCTCTAGCCTTTAATCAAGGGATCAAACAACATTACTTCCCCCCAGAGACACTTGAAGCCATAATAGTGACAATTCCAAAACCTGGAAAAGAACCAACCTCACCAGCCAATTTCAGGCCTATATCACTGCTAAATTGTGATATAAAAATATATGCAAAAACCATAACTCACAGACTCCTGAAGATCCTACCCAACATAGTTCACTCAGATCAGGTGGGTTTTGTGAGTGGAAGACAAGCCTCGGACGCAACAAGAAGAATTTTAAATTTGCTACATAAAACAGCCCACACACACTCACCCTCAATCCTGGTTGCTCTTGATGCTGAGAAGGCATTTGACCGTTTACACTGGAACTTTGCCTTTTCCACTTTAAGAAAATTCGGATTTTCGGGAGATATTCTTAATGCTATATCTGCACTTTACACGTTTCCATCAGCAAAAATACTAGTGGATGGCACTCTATCCAATTCCTTCTCAATAACCAACGGTACACGCCAGGGGTGCCCCCTTTCACCCCTTCTGTTCACACTGGTAATGGAACCCCTAGCTGAACATATTAGGAATGACCCAGACATACAAGGGATACACGCTGGATATAGACAACACAAAATTAGTTTATTCGCAGATGATATCTTACTAACACTTACAAACCCACTTAGTTCCCTTAGAAAAGTTTACCAAACCCTAACTAAATTCGCGGAAGCATCCTTTTACAAATTAAATATTACCAAATCACAGATTCTGGGCATGCTTACTACAGAAAATTTAAAGCAAGATATTAAAAAGGAATTTTCCTTTCACTGGCAAACAAAATGCATCCCTTACCTAGGAATAAAACTTTGCTTCCCTATATCCGACATGATTTCTGTTAATTATCCTCCTCTCCTTACTGATATACAAAAAGAATTGGACACATACAGTTCTCGCCCCCTGTCGTGGATGGGTAGAGTCGCCACCTACAAAATGATAATTTTGCCCAAAATTCTTCATTACTTTCGCACACTTCCTGTTCAAATACCAAAACAAATTATAGCAGATTTCCAAAAACAACTCTCCAAATTTGTATGGCAAAACAAAAAGCCAAGAGTGGCGCTTTCTATTTTATCACTCAACAGATACCAAGGAGGACTAGGCCTTCCAAATCTGGAGTCCTACCGCAAATCTACTATATTAAGCCAACTGTCTCCCTGGACACGGCACAATCCAAACCTAGCCTGGCCTACATTGGAGATAGAACAGAATAGACAGAAACCATTACATCTTCTCCTCCATGCTCAAACCTTGGCCACATTTGCCCCCATTATTGGGAAACACCTATGCCTTCCCAACTTATCTCCTCCCATGCTGGCCTCACTAGAAGCTTGGACAGAACTATTACATAAAGCCGATAAAAATTCCTTTCAAAACTTCCTAAACATTCCCCTTAGAGCATTGGAATATTTTATCCCCAACCTCCAACTAAGCTCATGGTCAACTAAAGGAATCATTCAGGTTTCAGATCTATTTAAAAAAAAACACATCCTCTCTTTCCAAGATCTCAGCCTCAAATATCATATAGCAGCAACTGAAGCCTACAAACATACACAGATATCCTCCCTCCTACAAACACAAGACCTACAAAATATCAAAATACCAAAAATAGCTCACATAATACTAAACAACGCCCAAATCAAATATACCACCCGATCCTTTTACGACATGTTTACAGGTCTACTAAAGCCGGGAAAAAAATGTCATCTATTGAATTGGGAAAGAGACCTAGATCAGGAAATACCAATAGAGCAATGGCTGAAAGCCTTTAAATGGATAGGCCAGTCCTCTCAAGGGGCCAACCTGATAGAAACCCACACAAAATTACTTACAAGATGGTACTACACTCCAGCCTTGTTAAAAAGAAGACATTTAGCTACAAATGACCTTTGCTGGAGAAAATGTGGAGGTCAAGGCTCTCTGATACACATCTTTTGGGCATGCCCACAGTTGCAAGCATTTTGGAAAGAAACCTATAAAATAATTTACGAGCTATCTGGGATTCACCTCCCATTTAACCCAAAACAAGCCCTACTACTCCTGGAACCTTGTAAAACCACTCCTCCTCTAAGAAAGCTTATGGGACATATCCTTTTGGGAGCAAAGTATTTAATTACCAAAAAATGGAAAACTGTGACCCCACCCAATCGTCTAGAACTTATCCACTTGATATCTGAGCATAGTTTATATGAAAAAATAATAGCCCTCCGTAACAACACGATCCAGAGGTATGGTGAGATGTGGAACCCTTGGTTACGTCTCTTCCCGAATTAGGGAAACAACCTATAGACCTGAAATAGAACCAGTTACAGGCCTAGTTCTACAGGCCTAATCTCCCTTTCCACCTAATACCTACTAATCCTCAATCCCTTCCCCCCCCTTATTGCCCCCCCCCCTCCCTCCTTTCTCCCCTTCCCTCCCACCTCCCCCCCCCCATCCTACCTTACCTACATATCTCTCTATCTCTTCATGGTTATTTCTTGAGTGGAAATAATCTTGTTACTACTGAAACCGTTGTTAAAAGCTTATAACATTTATTAATAGAAAAATTTATGGTCAATGTATAATCAACATTATATTCAAACTGTTCAATTGAATTACATACATATGTTGTATATGCCTTGTCTCTGTAAAAGCCTTAAAGTATATACTGTAATAATTTCAAATGCTGACCAATAAAAACATATTGATTTAAAAAAAGAAGGTCAGACATGGTAGATACTTTCTGTCTTCTGCATCTGATATGAAACTCAAAATCTTCACATCTCGCCTTGCTTGACCCAACAATCTGTAGACCCAGCAAGGTCACTTCATTGCTGGCAGTGGGCCAAACTCCACTGACTGTAGACTACGAAGCTCGGTACTTGATTAGATTGGAGTACTCTCTGCTTAATAATTACAATGGAAATCTACATATTCCCTTTTAATTACTGCATCAGCCATCCCTTTAACATCATATATACATAGATATGGATAAATAACCTGGAAATATATTTAACCTCCCGTCCATTTTCATCCCATCCCATTTCCTCGATTTTCCTCCGCATGTGTAAAGTGTTCCTGACGGCTCCTTCATAACTCTCCAAGAGGGTCTTGAAGTACATGTATTCTGGGCGAAGACGGGGTTCTTGATAACGAGGCTCACTGAGGAAATTAGAGCAGGTAGGTACATCTGTTATCATTTATATAATGTGCAAACAGGGGAGAACAAATACAAGAAACAAACATACAAAAAACACTGTTACATGAAGTAAGCGATCGATGGAAACAGTTGGGGTAAGGGTCCCACTCCAACGAGCTTACATACTACAGATAATGGGGTGATACAGAAGGTGAAGGGCTCGGTATGGTGAGGTGGAGAGTGAGGGATGCTAAACACATAGATGATGGTCAAACTTAAGCCGTGTGGTGGTTGAATCGGTATTACTGCAGGGATTGCAGTCAACAGGACACGAAGCATGTTATTAGGTGGAGTAAAGAAGGGTTTCATTTAGGGAATGTGGTATGCCTACCTGAAGAGGTGCGTTTTTAGAGCACGCTAGAAGTTTTATGTGTCAGGAATTCCCCGGATAGTTTGGGGTAGAGCGTTCCAGAGGACTGGTGCTGCTTTGAAGAAGTCCTGGAGATGGGAATGAGAGGTTCGAATTAAAGGGGCACTTAATCTGATTTCATTAGTGGAGCAGAGGACGCAGGCTGGGTGGTGGATTGAGATGAGGGGAGCAATAAAGGGCGGCGCGGTGCTATGTAGAGTTTTCTGGATGAAGGTAGTGAGTTTGAATTGTATTCTGTATTTGATGGGTAGCCAGTGCAGTGACTGGCACAGGGCAGAGGCGTCCAAGAAGCGGCTGTAAAGGAAGATGAGCCTTGCTGCCACACTCAGGATGGATTGGAGTGGGGAGAGTCAGGTGCAGGGGAGGCCGATAAGCAACGAGTTGCAATAATGAAGCCAGGAATGGATGAGGGCAACAGTGAGCAATTTTAAAGTGTCCATGATGAGACAGGAGTGGATTCTTGTGATGTTCTTGAGGTGCAGGTGAGTCGAAAATGACCCAGAGACAGCAGGCGTGCTGCGAGTTGTGGTTGTGCCACACACTGACGTGGAGATGCCAGGATGAGGTTGGTTAGCAGAGAGCAGAAACACCAGTAGGTTAGTTTTTTGTTTTTTTTAAACATTAGGTTTTTTTAAATTGAGGATATAATAGACATACATAACATTTCCGCATATGTAGTACAGATCATACACAACAAATTTTGTTTAACAATGTTCTAATGGGTACAGTTATCTTATTAATATATTCCCCCTTTTTTTTCGGTATAGCATTTAACAAACAAATCGGTATATTTATCTTTGTCAAAATAGTAATGATAGAAAGAGGCAATCTCATTGACTTGTCAGCGGTTCAGACAGATTTCAAACAGTAACCAACTCAACCAGTAATGAAAAAAAAAGAAAAAAAATACAAATTTGGCATCACATATTTTTCTCATGTCAAGACTTTAAGAATTTTCTCCAGACATCCCAAGACTCCCCATATTTTTTCAATGTATTATTTCTGAACGCTAGCCATTTTTCAAATACACACTGCTCTGCCATACGGTCCTTGAACTCTCCAAATGTTGGGACGATGGGCCCTCTCCAGTATTTAGCAATAATTGTCTTTGCTGTCATTAGAGCATGTCCTATCAGGTATCTGCAATTTGGTGGATAGCTATCTAATTCCACCAACAGCATAATTATTTTTGCTTCTCTCCTAATTCGGATCCGTAGCATGTCATCTAACAAATTTAGTATATTCATCCAATATTCTTTTAGTTTCGGACATGTCCAAAATATGTGTGAGAGAGAGCCCCTCTGACCACAATTTCTCCAAAACAAAGCATCTCCATTTTTAAATCTGCTAGCTAACAGTGTTGGGGTAAAGTACCATCTCATGTTTATTTTCATTTGCACTTCTAGAATACCCAAACCTTTAGTAGATCTTCCTGCTAACCTCCAAGACTTTTGCCATGCCTCGATAGGAAAGACAATCCCTAGTTCTTTTTCCCAACTTATCGTATGTTTTTTTTTGTCAGTTTGTTGTTTCCCGTCAAGGTATCATAGAAAAATCTAGTTTCTGACTTCCCTGAAATGGGTGCAGTAGGTTAGTTTTTGAGAGGTTCAGTTTTAAAAAGAGAGAGGACATAGTGTTAGAGACAGTAGACAGACAGTGTTGGCATTTTGAAGGAATGTTGCTGTGATGTCACGGGAGGAGGTGTATAACTGAGCGCTGGGCGACCCCAACAGCAAGGGGAAGTGGAGGGGAGGTGGAGCCAGCAAAGCAGACACTGAAGGAGTGGTCAGATAGGTAGGAGGAGAACCAAGAGAGAGCAGTGTCCTTTAGGCCGATGGAGCAAAGCATATTGAGGAGGAGTTTTTAATCAACAGTTTCAAATGCTGTGGAGAGATTGAGGAGGATCAGTAGGAAGTAGTCACTCCTCGTTTGGCCATCAGGAGGTTGTTTGACACTTTAGTCAGGACGGTTTCAGTCAAGCATCAAGGGCAGAAGCTGGACTGTAAGGGGTCAAGAAGAGTGTTCTGATAAAAAGCTTATAAGGCGAGAGTAAACCAGGCAGTCTAATACCGTGTTTCCCCAAAAATAAGACACTGTCTTATATTAATTTTTGCCCCAAAAGAGGCACAGTGTCTTATTTTCTTGGGTCCCGGTCCCTCCCGCTGGGCTGCGGTGTTTCGTTAGGCACGGGAGTTAAGATGCATATAGAGGCTTGATAAAAGCTCCTGATTGGGGCAGAAACGTTTTTTGTAATCCTAACACGCATATCCCCACACTAATGACAATTTCATTTTTTTCAAACTTAAGGACAATTTTTGATTTTAATCTCGATTTTCATTTTTTAGCAAAAACAAACTAACGGAATGCCAAGACACATTTTTTACATAAAGGAATTGCATGATTATCAGAACTGTCCTTAGCTGTCACCCTCAACTGTTTGCGGTCCATGTGAAGAATCAGTTGTTTTAAGATCCTCATTGCCTATTATGGGACTGTGTAGACGGACAGCATATGGCTTGCAAATGTCCGAATGGGTCCTACAGCTACACTGAAAGGTCTTGTAGCACTACTGAGTGATTTGTAGGTATTGAATGACAGCTGAAGCCCACATGATTGCATACAACTCAGGCCAGCTTCACACAGGTGATAGGCTATTTTGCGTTGCGAGAGTGAGTGAAAACGCATGAAAATGAAACCAATGATTTCCAATGGTTTTATTCTCATTTGTGATGCTTTCACTGCATACTCACAGCGCTAAGAAAAAGCAGCATTATCGCCCGTTGTTTTTAGTGGGGCTGGCGGGGATGAAGGAATCCTCTGCCGTAGCTGTGATAGAGGTCCGTGATGCTATCCATTGCTTTCAATGGGGCTAGCGCTGCTGCAGCCCCATTGAAAGCAATGGGTTGCAGCCAAGCACCGCAGCAATGATTTTCGGGGCAGGGCTTGAAATATAAGCCCTTTCCTGAAAATCCTCTCTAGCTGTAAAAAAAAGTTAAAAAAAAATTAACTCGTCTAGAAGAGCCGTCCGTCTGTCTTCTGGAGGCCAGGGATTGAAAAATCCCCACCTCCAGAAAGCGCTGCCCTGATTGACTGAGCGCCATAACCAATCAGGGGCAGCACCCAGCCATCAATGATTGACAGGTGAGAGCTGACTGTGATTGGCTGAGCGCTGTGGGAATCCGCAGAAAATGGAGCATGCTGCGATTTTTTTTCGAGCTCATGCAATCCGCAAATCGGAAAAATGACATTTTCAGGTATTCAATTACCTGCGGATGCCTAATGATTGTCCATGGGCTGACTGAACTGTGGACCGTAAGGGAACTTAAAGGGGTGGTCTCGCGAAACCAAGTGGGGTTATACACTTCCGTATGGCCATATTAATGCACTTTGTAATATACATCGTGCATTAAATATGAGCCATACAGAAGTTATTCACTTACCTGCTCCGTTGCTAGCGTCCTCGTCTCCATGGTTCCGTCTAAATTCGCTGGCAGCTTGCTTTTTTAGACGCGCTTGCGCAGTCCGGTCTTCTCCTTTCAGCACGAGCCGCTTCAGTGTGCTCCCCGCTACAGCTCTTCTGCGCATGCGCAGACGAGCTGTCACTGCTCGGGAGCGCGCTGGAGCGGCCATTCTGTACCTTCCTCTGTTAGAGGAAGGTGCAGAGCTGCCGAGCTGTCCGGAGAAGCCGCCCAGCTGTCCCGCCGTCCAGCTGTCCTGGTAAGTGATGGGCCGGGGGGGCTGCCGCTGCGCCGGGGGGGGGGGCTGCCGCTGCGATGGGGGGGGGCTGTCGCTGCGCCGGCGGAACTAGCGCTGGGCCGGGGGGGGGGGCTGTCGCTGGGCCGGGGGGGGCTGTCGCTAGGCCGGGGGGCTGTCGCTGCGCCGGGGGAGCTAGCGCTGGGCCGGGGGGGGGCTGTCGCTGCGCCGGGGGAACTAGCGCTGGGTCGGGGGAACTAGCGCTGGGCCGGGGGGGGGGCTGTCGCTGCGCCGGGGGAACTAGCGCTGGGCCGGGGGGGGCTGTCGCTGGGCCGGGGGGGCTGCCGCTGTGATGGGGGGGGGGGCTGCGCCGGTTACCTTCTGCCTGGCGGTGGGTGACTGGTCGGCCGTGTTCACTCCAGGGGTCCGGTCGGCGGCTGCGGGGCGTCTGGTTGCCATGGAGACACAGCTGGTAGCGTCTCGGGAGCGCGCACGTCGGGCTACAGCAAGCGATGCGAAAAGAGCTGGTGGCCATCTTGGGAAAAAGTTTTATAAGTTGCTGAAACGCTGGAACGGTAAGTAGAAACCAGCTAGGAAAGTCATTTACAGGGGTAATTAGTAATATATGTTTAATTAGGGGGACTGGGCAAAAAAAAAAATTCACTGCTTCCTCGAGACATCTCCTTTAATTATCAGCATCTTTTATAAATTTTTCTAATAAGCTGCAATACATCAGTATAGTAGTGTATTAGAAAGCTACCGTGTTTTCCTGAAAAAAAGACACCGTCTTATATTATTTTTGCCCCAAAAGAGGCACAGTGTCTTAATTTTGGGGGAAGGCTTATAATACTCACCTAGTAGACAGCATTTGGGTCCCTCGCGCTGAACTGTAGCAGGCCTCTGTGTACTCCTGAACGCCGACAGAACATTCTCTTCCTGGTGGCGGGGCATGAATACCCCGCCTCCAGCAAACCATTGCTCTGATTGGTTCATCGAACGCCGCGTCAGCCAGTCAGAGCCAGCACTCGATTAACCATTCAATGACATAATTGAATGGCTGTGATTGGTTAATTGAGTGCTGCTTCTGATTGGCTGACATGGCACTCGATCAACCAATCAGAGCAATCGTTTGCTGAAGGCGGGGTACTCAAGCACCGCTACCAGAAAGCGAATGCTCTGTCGGCGTTCAGGAGTACACAGAAGCCTGCAGCAGCACCACAGCCCAATGCAAGGGACCGATACACAGTTTTTTTTTCATGTAGCTTAGCTATGGCTTATTTTTGGGGGAGGTCTTATATTTTTTATTATCGGAGAAACACAGTATAAAGCTCAGCCAAGAGACTGAACTTCATAGGCCACCTGGCAGCTGGCAGACCCAGAGGCTGTATTCACCAACCCATCAGGACCTCGTGTTCACATTACAGGGGTCCGATAAGTGACAGAGGGAGCCCCCTCCCTCTGTCAGACGTTTAGATGCCGCAATCACACAGACCGTGACTTACAAAGGGGTTAAGCACTGGAAATCTGAGGTTTCTTCGGTACCTGGTGTTACAATAAGTACCAGGCTGTTATCCGAGCATACAATCCCCCTGGCACAAGAGCCCAGCACCAAGCTTCTGATACAGCTGCCGGTGAGTGGTAAGGACAGGGAGGCAAACTCAGGATGACACCGCGCCCACAGTCCATGTTATCTGTGCAGCACCGCTCCTGGAAAAATACTCCTTAGAAAGGCACAAACTCTCTAACGGTCACTCACTCACTCCTGAAGACTTTAACTCTGCATGGCGGACTCATTTCAGTCATTCAGTGGAACTCCTGGGGATATTAGTCCCAGGGAAAAGGCCAAATCTCAGCCTTTTCCATCTTCACCACATGCAGGTTGAAAGTATCTGCATGCAGCCAGACTTCCCTCTCTTGCAGACCAGAACTCCAACAACCACCAAAGAACTCCACAAAACAACTCAGAGCTCTCTCCAGACTCAGAACTTCACTCCTTCTCCCTCAATCATACACCTTGAAAACACATTTATGGGACAAGGTCATATAACAAACAAAAGATACATTTCCAGACATAGTCCAGACAGTAAACCATTCAGTGCTGCAGCTATGCAATATACTCCGGTATTATTGTATCTTGTTACCACCAGGAAGTAGGGGTGGAGACAAGATTGTGGCTGCTTGACAGGTCGGTGACACCCCCTTGTAGTGATTGGCTGCATGGCATGCTCCCCTCCCTAAGCCTCACAGGTCCTGGCACTGAGGTCTCCTGCAGTAATTGCTCCTATGGGCGGCCAGCACTGCTGTCTGTGGCTGCCCATGTCCCCTTTACGGCCCCACTGTGAGTGTTCCCGGGGCCTGTACAGTGCCACCTGCAGTCCCCTTTACCGGCCCTCGTGCCCCGCTGTTAGTCGATCGGCAGCTGATGCTGTTGGGGAGAAACTTGCGCCTCTCTGTCTGCCGTTAGGCTCCTCATGCTGTGCGGGAGAAGGCAGCCGACAGACGCGTTGCTCTGCTGATGGGAGCGCTGCAGGGCCACCTGATGCAGTGGGGAAAGAAGGCAACGGACAGACCAGCCGGTACATCTCAGCGCCACTGGGCCACCTGATGCAGTGGGGGGGGGGGGGAGGTGGGGAAGGCTGCAGACAGAACCAACAGTCGATGTGAGGGCTGATGAGCGCCGGTGGGGCGGCTCATGCTGTGCTGCAGAAGAGACTGAAGCACCGCTGGGGCAAACCGCAGGACGCTCGGTGAGTCACCGGGGCTATTGCAGACGGGGACGCAGCTCACAGCCGCCCATAGCGGGTACAAATCAATAGACGCACGCTGCACTGACGGAGGCCGGGAACAGCTGCAGCCTCTTAAATGCTTTTTGCCTGCCGTGGAGGGTTAGCGGTTAGTTTTCCTATTAGGCTTAAATTTTTTAGCTGTAAAGGCTTTCCTCTCTTCCACCTCTCTACCGGTCAATACTCACTCTCAAAGGCAGCACTCAGCGCTGCATGGCGATCTCCTCTCATCCGCTCATTCTGTAGAACTTCTAGGGGTAGTAGTCCCAAGGTAACTTTTAGGCCATCGCTCAGCCTCCTCCATTATAACACACGCAGACCATTCAGTGTCTGTGGGGGTCCAAATAACTCTGGCTCCTGCCAACTTCTCTTGCACACTCCAACACTGACTTTCCTAAACTTACTCTTTGCAGACTGACTTGCACATAATCTTTGCAAACACCTATATGAAGCATGGTCACATGACTTTCAAACTCACATCATAAAATGATACATTTACAGCAGACAGAGACAGCTCATTTGCAGACATTAACCCTTTCATCCCTGCAAACTCTAATACACATTCTGCTGATTTATTCCCCAATCCAAGACAATGTACAAGACAATACAGACAACATATAGCAGACATTTTGGAGGGGCCCTATTAGTTCTGGGCCACTACACAATCAGATCTCACAACGTATATCCCTAGCACTAGATACAAAATCATAACTTTGGTCATCACAGCCTGCATCGTCACTTCTCTTTATTTAAGCCCTTTCGATACATGAAGTCTGTTATAGAATTCTATATCATTCCAAATTCCTTTGACAGCTGTAAAATGGTTTTTGTCATTTTGCTCATATTAATAGCTTAGTTAATAATAGCTTAGTTAAGCACAAATCATATACAACGGAGGAGCGGCAGAGTCATTGGTCACAGTTTGATGTCAGTAAATGGTATTTAGGGACCAGACCCCCTGAAGAAATGCAAACCCCAGAACAGACCCCTCTATGACTTCACAGCCCAGATTCTTTCGGTAATGGCGGCGTCACACGAAAGTTTGTGCTGTGTATTTGTGCATCAACGAGGTTTGAGGAGAATCATAATCGGCGTGTTGCTTGTGCTTCTGCACATATAACTGTAATTTTTACACACAAGGCCAATTCACACATGAGTGAATTTAATGGCTATTTAAGCCTAATAAGGTCTGGCTGTCTTTTTTCCTGTGTTTTGCTCAGTGTCACACCCTTCCCTTGTGTATTTTCGCACCTGCCATAGACATCTATAGCACTTTTGCTGAGCAAAATGCAGGAAAATAGAGCAGGACCTATTTTCGTGCATGTGTGCTTAAGAGTTCAGGCCCCGAGGCAGTAAAGCAGCCCCAAACCATGATGCCCTCTGCACCATGTGTCCCAGCTGGGATGAGGTTTATTTTTCCTCCAGACATAGCATTGTGTATTTTTGCTACAAAGTTCCAGTTTTGTCTTCTCTTTTCATAGAACATTTTCCCAGACCCATTGTGGAGCATCCAGGTGTCTCGGGAAAACTAGATGGGTCACAATGTTTTTTTGGATAACAGCGGCTTCCCTCATGGTGTCCCTCCATGAATACAAATTGTGTTCACTTGGTTTTCTTTTAGTGGACACATGGACAGAGTTTATTTAGCATTTTCTAGACTTCCTGTAGGCCTTTTGCTGTTCCTTTTGGCTTCGTTGTCACCACTTTTAGGATTACCCATTGTGCTTTTGGAGAGATCTTAACAGGACACCCACCCCTAACATGTTCACACCGCAGATTATAGTTATATCTACAACTCCTTCTATGAGGGTTAAAATTCTAAGTGCAACACCAATCCGGCCCACCCCACTTGCCCCGTTGCTGGCCGTAAGAAGAGACACCACACACAGGAGTCTGGTCTAGCTCCTCACACGGGAGAAAAAACTGCGCCCTTTATTACAGATTACATGAGATCTTATATCCTCTGCCCTCTCACCACTAGGGGGTGATGGGCTCATAACCATATATGGGCAGTCCGGATTTGCGGACTGAGGCAGTGAAAATCATATAACAGTCATGTACATTTGAACATCTTGATATCTTGTTCCAGCGCTTCTGGGAAATCGGCCAAGTACATGCGGCCTTGTGTCTGGTTCCGTATCTTCTCTGAATTTCTTAGAACATCTCTCTCAGCCTTGGGATATCTGATGTAAGGCGAAGTATTAAAGTTTTTTCTCATTTGGAATTGAATAAAACTTGCATACAGGTATAAAAGCATGAAAAACACATATGGCAATATATATATATACCCTCACAAACCCCCCTAAAAAACTTAATATGGAGATCAAGCATCAGACCTTGCACTCTTCCTCGGTCGTCTCTCCCTTGCGTCAGGGTTTCTCCACTGCCCGTAAGTCCCTACTCCTAAAAGGGAGGGATCCCTACCTCACCTCAGAAGGAGGCCATGGATTCCCTGGGCTTATTTCCGGGCCTCCATACCCTCTATCTGTACAAGTTAACACCCCACAGGGTGTGCCCTCGCCGGAACCTAAGGTCTTCTGCACTTTCCCTAGGCAAATGAGAATTCCACTGACAGTCCATCTTATGAGACTGAGGCAGACACAGTACTAGTCCATCTCTCCATTCTTCTGGTAACATACGTGGTTGCCATTATCGGAACTGGCTCTTCATCTTTTTCAAACAAGGGAAACGGTGTCACATTATGCAGTCCCTTACTCATACTCTTTTTGATCAAAGGGATAATACACATGCAGGAAATTACATACCCCACCTCTTTCTGCTAAAATCATATCCACGGCCACTCTATTTTGGAACGCCATGGATGCAGTGGGCCCTAACTGGTCAGCTAACCCTTGTAAAGCATCTCTGGTGTAGTTTACAAACCTCTGCTGATTGTAATAGATATAATTCATCTAATCTACATTATTATTAACAGTGACAATAGAAAATAAGGACTCAAAACCTGCTTTAACCTGATCTCTAGAATTAAATTCATCTGGCACCCCCCTTGGCACTCCTATTGCATCTATGTATACATGTGGATCAAAGTTACCACCTGGAGCGTCAATTTCTCTCTTAGCATGATACGGTGTTGGATTCTCACCCTCAGTGTAGGCTTATTGCACATTTCATTATATTAATTTGTTCTGAAACAAGGGGCTAGTGTACAGTAGTCAAAGGTGTGTGTTAGAGGAATTGTACCAAATTATAGCATGTAAAGGATATACAGGATCATTAGTTTTTTCAGTGCGAAGTGTGGATCCAAGTGGGTTTTCCTTCGAGCTTTACTGCAGTTGGGATGGTGAACAACATCTGGTAAGGACCTTTAAACAGGGTTTGTCTCTCAAACTTTTTCACATAGACCCTGTCACCTGGTTTAAGATTGTGACACTCATCTGTCGGACCTGAGAGAAAAGCAGAGACTGCAGAATGCATTACTAACAATTCCTTGGAGAGACCGATGACAAAATTACAAGAAAATCATTCCCCAAACTCTGATACTGTGACATGTATCCTCCTAAGGAAAAAAACTAATGGAAAACACTCAATTCAAAATTTTACCATTTTCTTCATTGCCTTTTGTATCTACTTTCCCCCTACTCCGTGGACGGTAGGGTGTGTGAAAAGCCTGGAATATACCCAAAACAGACATGATGTGTTGCATTATTTCACCCGTGAAGTGTGTACCTTTGTTTGACTCAATCACTTCCGATACCCCATATCTGCAGATTACCTCATTCATGAGCTTCTGTGCGGTTACCTGCTTATTTACTTTGGTAACAGAGTAGGTCTCCAACCTGAAAAGAAATCAACAACAAGCACATACTCATGCTTCCCAACAAGTAGGAGCTGAATGTAGCCAATTTGCAATCCCTGAAATGGGTAGAGTGGTCTAGGCAAGTATGGTGTGGCAAATTTTACTTCTGCCCTGTTGCTTTATGGCAAAGATCATGCAAAACTGGACAAATGATGCAGCAGCTACAGAAAACCAAGGAGCCACCCGTCCTTGTTCAAGCGTCGACATCATTACTGCTTTGAGAGGTGCGTCTTTCCGTGCGTCAGCTGGGCCATCATTGGGCACAGGGACTATGGTAAGCAAGTTCTGTTGACTGTTCACCATACGCCGTCCCTTTTTAGTCCATTTGTCTTTTTCTTAACTGTAAAGTCTTTAGCATATCAAAGTTCAATGTTTTTATCAAAGTCCAAGGTCGAATCAAAGTCCAAGATTTTTTTTTTTAAAGTTCAAGTTCAAATCAAAGTCCAAGTCCAAAGTTATTATCAAATTCTTCTTTTCTTCTTTCTTCCACGGCTTGAGGGCCGCTGCTTTTGCTGTGTGGTCTGTGATGGCATTGCCTCTTGCTTCTCTGGTGTAGGAATTGGTGTGAGCTTTCCACCTTGTCAGGTAGAAGTAGGGTCTCCATGAGACTGCACCGCTGCAACATTTTTTAATTGGCTGTCCTGCTGTGGTAAAAAACTGTCTGACCTTCCATGTTGGGCCTTAATCATGAGCTATGCCAAATGCATACCGGGAGTCAGTGTAAATGTTTGCCGTCTTACCTTCCTCCACTCTACACGCCTCCGTGAGTGCTTTTAATTCCGCTTCTTGTACTGCGACATGCGGAGACATTCTGCTTTTTAGGACATCTTGTTGTGTAACCACCGTATATCCAGTGTGGAGTCGTCAATCACCCTGGTACCATCTATAAAAAACAACTCAAAATATGCATTATTAACAAGGGCTTTCAGTAACTTTTTTAAAACTTAAATTTTCTTGTTGCATCACTGCTAGACAATCAGGCTGGTATTCTATTTCAAAAAGATTAGAATCTTGTTGCAAAAAATTTAAAAATGTAAAAATGACTTGCAAAAAATTTAAAAATGGCTGACTTGCAATACCTAGATCACCTATGCCTTCTCCTCCCCCCCTTTAAACCACGGTACTCAATTGGAACAAGAGCACCCGGTTTCAAGGTAGTACAACATTGTAAAAAGATTTGATGGATGCAGATAAGGCCTGTAAAATGTTAGCACCAATAGCAGACATGAGTTACATCGGGACAGAAAAATCTACAAAACATCTACTAATATTTGAAATGTGATATCCCTTTAAGTGAATTCATTATTAGTCTGATCCTGCCTGCAATATCTTTATCAAATTTCAGACAGGAGAAAAAAAAACAAAAACAAAAAAAAACTAGCTGCTCAAAATTCTCCCCCCTCCCTTGTGCAGGAGGGATGAAACATTACTACGTACTATTACATCATCTAGCTCCACGCCTTCGATATTGGCACATTGCGTCCGTCTTCTCAACTTAATTTCAGCTTAACCGTCCACACGTCCACATCTCAACCAAGCAAAGTCCCATGCATGGGGAGGACTTTTACCCCCAGTCAATTTCCACATCACACATTCCACCACAGCCCGAACACGGGTCACTAACTCACATCCATCCATGCGCTCAAGTCTGCTCCGTCACCCCCCTTTAAAGGTGTACCAGTCCATACAGATGCACGGACAAAAAAAGTTTGACAAACATACATCAGTTGAAAAACATTGAGGTGAGTGCTATTATTTTTATAAAGTACATAATTCTATTGAGATGAGATTATGAATGAACGCTATCTTTGACAAATTATGTGAAAAAGTTTGCTGAGTGACTGAAATATTCTATATTTCTTATCTACTGAAGCTATTATATGCTGTATTAAACGCTGAAGTGTTTTAGAATCTCTGGGTATTTTTCAACCCCCCTTGTGACCCTGACTGTTATCTCTCCGCGAATATGAAACACAGTTTTAGCTCAAACTATTGGAAAAACATTTGAACTCATAATTAACACATATGCTGGGACCTTGCAACATTCATTTTCAACCCCTGTATAAGTAAGAATATACATTAGAAATTGCCATATTTCCCTGCCTACTAAGACAGTATAACTAATTAAATTCATTTCAATTCATTGTAAGCAAGCCAAGATATTAACCAAGGATGTTATTGCATTTCCTCTCTCGCTGTTATCTTCCGACCTTGGAGGGCTACACAGAGTCGCAGCTCTATGTCAACAACCTCTTCTCCCCTAAGAGCAAGCTGTTAACTATTTGCACATACAGTATATATATATATATATATACACACATATATCCACCTAGTATGGATTATACATATTATCTATTATCTATCTTGTATTATACACATTTTTTTCCTTCTTTGCCAACAAATCACGTGCATTGTACTTCTCTCCCCTACCTAACTGCCAATATAACCTTCAATAGACACTCTCCTGACGCCCTCTTGATCACTTACTGTACTTTTCAACATTTCACTTACGGATACTTTCTTAAACAAATAATGTGTACATACTTAACTTACTCTGACTGTCTCTCTCTCTCCTTCTAGCAAACCTTGGTCTTCCAAGGCACCTCTGGGTCCTAAAGACCTCCTCCCAGACACCATTTTGTATTCTGCCGTGCGGGTCGGTGTCACACATTTTCATTAGAGTTTTCTTACATTTTACAGATTCATCCACACGGCGGCAGCCCTTGAGGGGCTCTATCTTCTTTAATAAGATCTTACGCATATTACAACAAAAACAACAAAAAATAACACGCTCCATAGAATGCATCCCTCTTAATTTTCAAATTGTCAGCCCCTTATATACCAGCAGACAACCGAGGGTCCCTTCTCCTTATGGAACCAGTCCCATAAAAATGCATCTCTCTGAAATCAAATCGCTAGCCCCATATATAAGGCAAAACGACCAAGAGTCCCTTTTTCTATGAGGCATCTCACAAAATGCATCCCTCTCTGCTAAACCATTAACAACTAACTAAACTAACCTGAGGGTCCCTTCTCTTGTGAGATCAAATGAAAAGTAAGAGAAAAAAAATTCTGCAGATACAACAAACAATCTCCACTATCGCTAAAACGCTACGGACTTCAAAGTACAAATAAACTACAGACTAATTTCTGGGTGAGCCATTGGTGCGCATATCACGGTCAGTGGTCCATGACGGCAAACCCGGAGCCCACACGAGTTACCGTGTAGAACTCTTAACCCAACCCGTCCGGTCACAAACCACAGATAGTCCATCCCGCTGCAAGACTCGCAGTGTAAAACACAACATAAATATATGTTTGTCTTACCTGGAGTTCTAAGTGAGTTGATCAGGCTCGGTTTGCAGCAGGACGATTTCTCAGTAGCGTGGATCCGGGTGAATTGCGCTGTAAGCTCCGATTTTACCGCCCCAGTTGGTTGCGCCATTTATGAGGGTTAAAATTCTAAGTGCAACACCAATCCGGCCCACCCCACTTGCCCCGTTGCTGGCCGTAAGAAGAGACACCACACACAGGAGTCTGGTCTAGCTCCTCACACGGGAGAAAAAACTGCGCCTTTTATTACAGATTACATGAGATCTTATACCCTCTGCCCTCTCACCACTAGGGGGTGATGGGCTCATAACCATATATGGGCAGTCCGGATTTGCGGACTGAGACAGTGAAAATCATATAACAGTCATGTACATTTGAACATCTTGATATCTTGTTCCAGCGCTTCTGGGAAATCGGCCAAGTACATGCGGCCTTGTGTCTGGTTCCGTATCTTCTCTGAATTTCTTAGAACATCTCTCTCAGCCTTGGGATATCTGATGTAAGGCGAAGTATTAAAGTTTTTTCTCATTTGGAATTGAATAAAACTTGCATACAGGTATAAAAGCATGAAAAACACATATGGCAATATATATATATACCCTCACACTTCTACATAGGATGTTAGGCTGAATGAAGGCAATGTCCATCTAGTTCGGCCTGTTTCAACCCCTAGTTGATCCAGACAAAGGCAAAAACCCCAAAAGGCAGAAGCCAATTAGCCCATTTGGGGGACAATTGCTTCCCGACTCCGTAATGGCAGTCAGAATAATCCATGGATCAACCTTTGATAGTTCTCACCTAAATATAAGACCCGGAACTACAAACCCGCTGGCCATCTAATGTCTATATCCTGTAATATCCTTCCGCTCGAGAAAGACGTCTAGTCCCCTCTTAAACTCCTCAATGGATTTTGCCATCACAATGTCCTCAGGCAGAGAGTTCTACAGTCTCACTGCTCTTACAGTAAAGAGCCCCCTTCTGTGTTGTTGATGAAACCTGCTTTCCTCTAGACGTAGAGGATGCCTTCTTGTTACCGACGCAGTCCTTTGTATAAACAGCTCATGGGAGAGATCCTTGTATTGTCCCCTAATATATTTATACATAGTTATTTGATCGCCCCTTAGCTGTTTTTTTTTTCCAGGGTGAAAAGTCCTAATTTTGATAGTCTCTCTGGGTATTCCGGTCCTCTAATTCCATTTATTATTTTTTGCCCTTTTTTGAAGCCCCTCAAGCACTGCAACATTTTTTCTGAGCACTGGTGTACAGAACTGTACACAGTACTCCATGTGTGGCCTGACAAGTGCCTTATATAGTGGGAGAATAGTGTTCTCGTCCTTCACCCCTACACCTCTTTTAATGCACCCCAAGACTCTATTAGCTTTTGCAGCAGCTGACTGGCATTGGTTGCTCCAGTTATATCTACAATCCACTAGTACCCCCAGGCCTTTTTCCATATCACTTTTCCCTAGCAGTACCCTATTTAGTGTATATTGGTGACATCCGTTTCTCCTGTCCATGTGCATAACCTTACATTTATCCACATTGAACTTCATTTGCCATTTTTCTGCCCAAGCTCCCAGCTTATCTAGTTCCTTTTGTAGCCGCACATTGTCTTCCGTTATATTAATTGTCTTATATAATTTTGTATCATTTGCAAATATTGACATTTTACTGTGCAGTCCCTCTATCAGATCGTTGATAAATATATTGAACAGAATGGGGCCTAGTACTGAGCCCTGTGGCACCCCACTAGTGACGGTGGCCCAATCAGAGTATTAACCATTTATTACCACCCTCTGCTTTCTATCTCTTGAACAGTTCCTTATCCAGATACACACGTTTTCACCCAGTCTGAGCTGTCTCATTTTATATATCAGCCTATTATGCGGCACGGTGTCAAATGCTTTAGAGAAATCCAGATATACGAGATCAATAGAGTCTCCCAGGTCAAGCTTAGAACTTACTTCATTGTAGAAGCAGATCGGATTAGTCTGACATGATCGACCCCTAATGAACCCATGCAGGTTAGAAGTTATTCCGTTGTTCTCCTTGAGGTATTCTAGGATGGAGGCTCTCAGAAACCCCTTAAATATTTTTCCAGTTATTGAAGTGAGACTTACCGGCCTGTAGTTACCAGGCTCTCTTGTGGACCCCTTTTTGTAAATGGGAACCACGGTCTTGATAATGTCCATAAATATAAAAAATAGTGGTCTAGCTATCACATCACTTACTTCCCTTAGAACCCTTGAGTATATTCCATTTGGACCCGGCGATTTATCGATTTTAATCCTCTGTAACCTGCTCTGCACTTCCTCCTGTGTTAGCTATGCAATATGTAGCGGTGGGTTCATTTTATGCCCCTGCATCTCATGTGACATTTCCTTTTCATTCGTGAATACACTTGAAAAGAAACCATTTAATAGGTTTGCCTTCCCCCCATCCTCTTCTATGATTTTTCCTGCATTATTTGTTAAAGGCCAGTGCTCTCAGTGCAAATCCCTTTGCTCTCAATATAGTTTAAGAACAGTTTAGGGTTTTGCTCTCTTTGGCGATCAATCTTTCTGCCTCCTCCTTAGCAATTTTAATCCTTTCTTTACATATTTTGTTTTTTTCCCTGTATGATTGCAGCGCTTCTTTGCTGCCTTCTTGGTTTAATAATTTAAACGTTTTATTATTTTCATTTATTGCCCCCCTTACAGTCTTGTCGAGCCACACTGGCTTCCTTCTACTTGTATTTCTTTTGTTTTAAAGGGTATGAACTGCTCACATGAGGTGATTAGGATGTTTTTAAGCTTTTCCCATTTGTTGTCTGTACCGATATTTTTGAGGATGTTGTCCCAATTAATGTTACCGATAGTTATCAGCTGATCAAATTTTGCTTTACTAAAGTTTAGTTTTTTTGTCATTCCCTGGTACGGTTTCTTATTGAATGACAGCTGGAAATTAATTATATTGTAGTCACTATTTCCCAAGTGCCCCTCAACCTGCACCCCTATTATTCGGTCTGGTTTGTTAGGTAATACTAAGTCCAGAGTTGCCCTTCCTCTAGTTGGCTCCTGCACAAGTTGGGTAAGGTAGTAATCTTTAATTGTTTTTAAGAACTTATGGCCCTTGTGAGATTTGCAGGTTTCGTTTTCCCATATCATATCTGGATAATTAAAGTCCCCCATGATAATTACTTCATTGCGGTTTGATACCTCTTCTATCCACCTTAATAATAAGATTTAAAGGGGTTGTCCCGTGAAAGCAAGTGGGGTTAAGCACTTCTGTATGGCCATATTAATGCACTTTGTAATATACATCGTGCATTAAATATGAGCCATACAGAAGTTATTCACTCACTTGTCTGCCGTCCTCGCGCTGTCTCTGCATCCCCGTCGCCATGGAGCCGTCTAATTTCTTCTTCTTAGTCCTTTTTAGACACGCTTGCGCAGTCAGTCTTTTCCCCACTGTGAACGAGTCACTCCAGCGTGCCCGCGCGATACAGCTAGTCTGCGCATGCGCAGACGACCTATCACTGTACGGGAGCGCGCAGGGGCAGCCATTCAGCTCCCGGCCTCCCATAAGTAGTGGTGAAGGCGCAGTCAAGGCTTTCACCCAGCTCCAGCAGCAGCCAGCCGGGACCAGCAGCCGCCAGCCAGCCAGGACCAGCAGCCGCCAGCCAGCCAGGACCAGCAGCCGCCAGCCAGCCGGGACCAGCAGCCGCCAGCCAGCCGGGACCAGCAGCCGCCAGCCAGCCAGGACCGGCAGCCGCCAGCGATCCGGGACCGGCAGCCGCCAGCGATCCGGGACCGGCAGCCGCCAGCCACCCGGGACGAACACAATCAAAGCCGCCATGCAGCCGCCTGGGTAAGTGAGGGGTCGGGGGTGCTGTCGGCGCTGGGGGGGACTTTCTTTGCCCCGGACTTACAATTGGGGTGCCCTGCTGTATTTATGTTGGCCTACCACTGTGCCCTGGGCAGTACCGCAGCGCCCCTGGGGCCAGTTCTGTGGGGCTGAGGGGCCAGTTTTCCAGGGCCTGCTGGATGGAGGGATGGATGAGGCTGCATGAATGAATGCATGGATGGATGTGTGTGCGTGTGTGCGTAAGTGCGTGCGGATGCATGGATGGATGAGGCCGCATGGGTGGATGGATGAGGCCGCATGGGCGGATGGATGAGGCCGCATGGACGGATGTGTGTCTATGTGATGATGCATGTATAAGTCTGTGTGGATGCATGGATGGTTGGGGCCGCATGGGCGGATGTGTGTCTCTGTGATGATGCATGTATAAGTCTGTGTGGATGCATGGATGGTTGGGGCCGCATGGGCGAATGTGTGTCTCTGAGATGATGCATGTATAAGTCTGTGTGGATGCATGGATGGATGTGTGTGCGTGTGTGCATAAGTGCGTGCAGATGCATGGATGGACGGATGGATGAGGCCACATGGGCGGATGGATGAGGCCACATGGGCGGATGTGTGTCTATGTGATGATGCATGTATAAGTCTGTGTGGATGCATGGATGGTTGGGGCCACATGGATGATTGGGGCCGCATGGGCGGTTGGGGCCGCATGGGCGGATGTGTGTCTCTGTGATGATGCATGTTTAAGTCTGTGTGGATGCATGGATGGATGTGTGTGCGTGTGTGCATAAGTGCGTGCGGATGCATGGATGGACGGATGGATGAGGCCACATGGGCGGATGGATGAGGCCGCATGGGCGGATGTGTGTCTATGTGATGATGCATGTATAAGTCTGTGTGGATGCATGGATGGTTGGGGCCACATGGATGATTGGGGCCGCATGGGTGGTTGGGGCCGCATGGGCGGATGTGTGTCTCTGTGATGATGCATGTATAAGTCTGTGTGGATGCATGGATGGTTGGGGCCGCATGGGCGGATGTGTGTCTCTGTGATGATGCATGTATAAGTCTCTGTGGATGCATGGATGGATGTGTGTGCGTGTGTGCATAAGTGCGTGCGGATGCATGGATGGACGGATGGATGAGGCCGCATGGGCAGATGGATGAGGCCGCATGGGCGGATGTGTGTCTATGTGATGATGCATGTATAAGTCTGTGTGGATGCATGGATGGTTGGGGCCGCATGGATGGTTGGGGCCGCATGGGCGGTTGGGGCCACATGGGCGGATGTGTGTCTCTGTGATGATGCATGTATAAGTCTGTGTGGATGCATGGATGGTTGGGGCCGCGTGGGCGGATGTGTGTCTATGTGATGATGCATGTATAAGTCTGTGTGGATGCATGGATGGTTGGGGCCGCATGGGCGGATGTGTGTCTATGTGATGATGCATGTATAAGTCTGTGTTGATGCATGGATGGATGAGGCCGCATGGATGGTTGGAGCCGCATGGGCGGATGTGTGTCTCTGTGATGATGCATGTATAAGTCTGTGTGGATGCATGGATGGTTGGGGCCGCATGGGCGGATGTGTGTCTCTGTGATGATGCATGTATAAGTCTGTGTGGATGCATGGATGGATGGGGCTGCATGGGCGGATGGATGAGGCCGTGTGGATGTGTGTGTGGTTGTGTGTGGTTCTGTGTGTCTAGGGATGGATGCATGTATATATGCTGATGGATGGATGTGTCTGTGTATATTTGTCTGTCTATCTGCGGGTGGGTGGGTTGGTTGTTGTAGCTTAGCATCTCGGTTGATCTATGCCTTCTTGTCTTTAAAATGCAGAGTGTATACGTCGGAGCGCATCGGTGGCCAGTGGCGATTCCCGGGTTTGCACTCGTGATCTTCTTCCGAAGTCACTGCAGGAGGGTGAGTATTTGCACCACATTTTCTTTCCCACACACAGCAGATCACAGCCTCTTTAAAACACAAAATCACAATGCCTAGTTGTGTGGTTCCAACTTGCACCACATACTGGAAGAAGGGAGGTGAAAGTGCTTGTCTTCATGTGTTTCCAATGAATATGGAAAAAACAAGACTTTGGCTACAGCAGGCTCCTCACATCTTCGTGGAAGTCGAAGAGTGGCTTACAAAGATTTCCCCCAAAAAAGATTCTTATAGTTATCGGTTGTGCAGCAAACATTTCAAGGAGGATTGCTACATAATAGTCGGCGACCGTAAAAAATTGAAGCCCAATGCTGTGCCAAGTATATTCCCAACAGCGTTGGAAATTGAGACCCGAGCTAACCGGTTAGCAAAGAAAGGTGAACCTTCAAGAAAACGCTGAAGAATTGGGGAGACGCAACAGCCGTAAAGTTCAGCCGAAGAAACTTTGAGGGAAGAAACTTCAAGGGAAGAAACTTTGCGTGAAGAATCTACCCTGGATGCACCTAGCGCGGTTCAAGAAATTACCGCCGACGTGTATTTACAAGGTGATGAAACCCAGTTAGAAATTCCTTTGACAGTATTCAGTGAAGGTTGTGCAGTAGAAGCAAAGGTAATCGTCAATTTCAAAAGACAGTTTGAGGAAAGACAAACCGACACCGAAGCAAGCAATGCAGAAAGGGGTAAATGCAAGGCCTGCCAAGCAGCGGCAAATAAATCGCAACAGAGGACACAACTCCAGTCAAGAAGCATTGGCATCCAATGCAAAGTAATAGAAGCCAGTCCACACCAGAATCCAAGTTTATTTAAAATCCCACAGGGGACTCCGTGCTCTGCAACACCAGTAAATTCCAATATGGGTAATAATGCCGTCCAAGAGAAACCAGAAGAGAGCCCAATTTCAAAAACAGCAAATGAGGCCGATAGAATCAATATGCAACCATCAAGTTGCAATATTGCTTCTACTTTGGAGGAAAGCTTTTCCACTGTTTTTTCGGATGATCCAAACGACTCGACCTTTAGACTCTCGCAAGCATCGGAGAGTTCTGGTAGTGAGGATGTTGCCATTCCTTCTGATTCCGATAACCCCTTGAGCTACCCCTTACCAGAATTTGAAAGCTTAGCTGCAACAGAGATGGACCCATCCGCTGAAGAAAAGTACATGGTTTTCAAAAGCTCCTTGATGGCTTTATTTTCCATGATCCCTTGCCCTTACAGAAAGCAATGCTTTCTGAAACTAACCCACGTCAGGATTTTCCCAAAGGGATCGATGGTAATTGTAAAATCTGTTTGCCAAAGAGGTCACACCTGCAACTTGTGGCGAAGCCAACCCCTCATCCACAATTGTCCGGCGGGGAACATTTTACTTGCTTCCAGTGTCCTTCTGAGCGGATCAAATTTCGCAAAAGTTAGTAATATGCTACAGATTCTGAAACTTCTAGGAATCTCAAAAACAACTTTCTACCACCAACATAACTTATTATTCCCAGTGATAGATAATCATTGGCTGCAGCAGAGGGCAAATCTAATTGCACAAATGAAATCAACACCCGTGTGTTTAGCTGGCGATGGGCAATCCGATAGCCCTGGTTTTTCTGCAAAGTACACCGTGTACACTTTTTTGGAGTTGAAGAGCAAAAAAATTGTGGGCTTCACGGTGGAACAACTTGTTCCACCTGCTTCGTCTGTTTCGCTCGAAACTACTGCATTCCGGAAAACACTACTTGAATTGATCGCCGATAAATTAAATGTTCAAATTTTGGCAACTGATCGGCATGTCTCAATCCGTAAGGTAATTCACCAGGAATTCCCAGAAATAATGCACGAATTTGATGTCTGGCATGTGGCCAAAGCAGTCGGCAAGCAGTTGCTTATGGCATCCAAAAGCACTCACTGCGCAACCATTGCCCCGTGGATATCGAGCCTCAAAAATCATCTGTGGTGGTGTTCGCATACCAGTAAAAGAAATCCCGATTTACTGGTAGAGAAATGGAAATCGGCAACAAATCACATAATCGACGTTCACGAGTGGGAGAACAATGCCCAATATCACCGCTGCAGTCACGCACTTCTGGAACCAACCACCGCTTGGTTAGCCCCTGACAGTACAGCACACATCAAAGTCAAAACCGTGGTTCTGAAAACAAGCTTACTGAAAGACATCCGCCATCTTTCCAATTTTTGTCACACTGGCGATTTGGAGATTTATCACGCCAGTGTATTGAAATACAGGCCCAAACGAATTCATTTTTTTTTATGACGGAATGGTGGCTAGAACTCAACTTGCTGTTCTAGACCACAATTACAACGTAGGTAGAATTCAAAAGCTCAGAAGAACGCGATCAGAAGACAGGAGCGAGGACCAGAAGTCTTACCCAGTGGAGTACTCAAAAGCACGAAAGGAGTGGATTTTGAAAGCTCTTTATGAGCCGAAGTCCATTGAATTTGTATTTGACATCAATCGTGAGATTATGATGTTCGCTAAAGGTGAGATGTCCATCTCCTGGCATTCAAAATCTTCAGAATTCCCTCGAAATATTGCACCTGTTGTGAAACCCAGTGAAGAGGAATTGGTTCACAAATTTCAAAGTAGATTTCCAAGGTAGTAAAGAAAAAATTTGGGTGGGTATTAAAAAAAAAATCCAAACAAACTTTCACGATACACACATATACATATATATATTGTAAGACAGTGACTGACAAAGTGCTGGAGGGTGGATACGTGCCACCGAGCGGCCTGGGCTCGGTGGAGGAAGCCAGCATTTCTGTGTCAGTAACGCTATGTTACTGACACGTTGTAGTTTGGTAAGTGGCTCCAAGCCGCATAGTCCGGGCCGGCTTTCCGGGAGTGGTCAAAGTGAAGGGTGGGATGGCCACTCCCACGTACCAGGTGGGGCTGGTACCAGGCCTTATAAAGCCTGGGCCTGCAGGCTAGAGATGGACAGAGAGAGCATCTGGCTGAGAGCCAGGGAGAGCCAGAGAGAGCATCTGGCTGAGAGCCAGGGAGAGCCAAAGAGAGCATCTGGCTGAGAGCCAGAGAGAGCCAAAGAGAGCACCTGGCTGAGAGCCAGGGAGAGCCAGAGAGAGCGTCTGGCTGAGAGCCAGAGAGAGCGTCTGGCTGAGAGCCAGAGAGAGCGTTCTGCAGAGCAAGGAGCCCGGCTAGCCCAGCGTGTGGGCTGAGAGAGCCAAAAGGCGAGGTTGACAGGGTGACACCCCTAACCTCAGCACCCAGGAGGGTGTGGTGAGACCTCCACAGGTCTGAGGACCGGACTGGCTGTGGACAGCAAGCAAGAAGTATTCTGACGTTTTGAAGTGAGTAGTCAGGAACAAGCATATGTATAGTGAGAGCTCAGACGAGCAGGTGTTTATTTACGTGTTTATTTGTGTTTCTGCTGCAATAAACCCAGGCCAAGCCTGGACTAAAGAACGTTGTTGCCCGGTGTCACTGTCTCTGGCCGCGGATGTCCACGCTGCTACTGCCCCTAAACGCTAGTCCCCCACATATGGTGTTTGGATGCGGGCAGCGGTCTTAAAGAGACATACACCAATTAATGGACATTCTGCTGCAGCAACTGGAGAACCGTTGCTAAGGGCAACCGCCCAAAGAGGGATTGTCTGAGTGTGCCATAACCCCATGTCCCGGGTGGACGCTGCAACCAGATACAGCCAGTATGGAGGAACTGATAAAGCAGCTGGTGCAAATGAACATACAGCAGCAACAAACGTTGGCTCAGCAGCAACAAATGACGGCGACCCAGCAAAAAGCACAAGAGGAGGCCATGGCTCAGCAGCTGAAAGCCCATGGAGGGGCTATGCGGCTGCAGCAGGAGGAAAGGCAACGCCTAATAAAGCGGTTGGCTACACTGACAGAGTCACTCAAGTCTACAGGGAATGAGCCCCTTATGCGACAAACGGAAACGGATCACATGGCTGTGTTGGGAGAACAAGCCCCTAAGTGTGAAAAGTTGAAAACACAGTTTGAGAAAGAAACTAGCCTTCAAGAGGTGGAGCAGCTGAAAACAAAAAGTGCAGCTCTCTTAAAGGAGAAGGAGCATTTTGAGAGGTTGGCTAAGGAGGAAGCTGATCGCCGAGTGTTGCTGCAACAGATGAATGTTCAGTATGAACAGCGCTTAAAAGAGATGAGAAGTAAGAAAGAAAAGTTTAAGCAATATCTTTCATCAGCCCATGAAGAGATACAAGACCTCAGAGATGTAGCCAGAGATGAGGCTGACCGCAGGGTATGTCTGGAGGCACAAGCTGCGCAATATGAACAGGACTGTAAGAAACTGCAAATGAAAACCCGAGAGTTGAAAATGCAGCTAGCAAAGAAAAATGGTGACTGGGAGTGCCAAGTAAGTCAGCTCAAGGAAGAGCTGGAAATACAG